>NC_077232.1:10071058-10141058 GCF_027887165.1 Monodelphis domestica | reverse complement strand
GGGCCAAGAAAAGTCACCAAAACTTCCTTAAATTCTGATGGAAATCAATCTCACGGAATCCTGAAGTAGTTACGCTTCCCTCCGGGTCACACATTCTCTTTCCATGGCCGCCTTCTATTTCACCTTGTGTTTGTGTTTGTCCGGGTCTTTCCATAAATCTTCCTTGAAGGATCTGTCCAATGTGGTGAACTAATATTTACGGAGAAGAAGATGATGATGATGATGTCTATAAGGACAAGGTTTGCAAAGCACTGGAGAAATTAATCTTATCTGAAACTCCCAAGTGCCTTCTCCCCTCCTGGATAACACAGCTGGCGTGCGTCTGTGGGAGTCTACGGGAGTCCGCGGGAGCTTGCGCCACTTGCCATGGGTCACAGCACCTGCACGCCTGATCCCAGATATGACGCTGAATTTGATCCGGTTGTAAGAGGAGGCATAACAACAAGGATCCAGGAAGCGTTCTCTCCCTACATACTTTATACGATAACGTCCAGACGTCCAGAAGCTCAAATGATAGGAACTTGTTTATTCCCAGCCGGCAGGGTGCCCCCTCTTAATGGGAGTCACCCCAAACAAAGGGCAGGTGCAGATATTCTAGAAGTGCAGAGGGACAGGATTGGTGGATTTAAGCAAAAGCATATGTGTCTATTTCATTATACGGGTTGGCAAAAGCAAGCAAGCAATAATTCACAGGAGCAGACTGGTTATGCTTTTAGCAATTAGACAGAATAAGATCCATTCCAAGGTGGAGGCCTCTGTCCTGCCTTAATTTACCTGGGGGCCTTTTACTATTCCCTGGGAATCCCACAGGCTTCCTGGCTCCCTGGAAACAGATTGTGGAGCTGCTGACTTCCTGGTTCTCTGGGAATACAGGTTTTGTCTATTTCACTCTATGCCTTTACCTGTCCACGAACAGAATCCTAACTTTATTTCTTACACCTTCAATATCAGTACTAATTCTTTTTGTTATTACTTTTTTATATACTGGATAACTCTGTTCCCTATTCCTATTGACCTTAAGACTAGAATGACCCTTTAAAACTCTGGAGTCACAGAATTAGAGCTCTAGAGTTGGAAGGTGCCCCAGAGGCCATCTAATCAAAATAACCTTTTTTGATGAGGAGGAAACTGAAGGCCCAAGTAATTGAAATGACTTGCTTAAGGTCACAAAAGTAGTAAGTCTCAGAGGTGAGATCTGAACTCAGATCTTCTGGCTCCAAAGCCATTACTTTTTCCACTGAACCCTGGTGCCTCTGCAACTTTCTCATCTTAAAGATGAGGAAATGGACTCAGAGAGAATCAACTTGCCCCAAACTGCAAAGCTAATAAAATGCTACCATTCAGTCAGTATTCAAGCCCAGACTAGAATAGATAAGAAAAGGCATTATATACAGAACAGACAGAGAGACAGAGAGAAAGAGAAAGAGAAAGAGAGGGAGGGAGGGAGAGAGAGAGAAGTAACGAGGTAGATGGGTAAATAAGTGAATAGGATGAAGAAATGAGTAAAATAAATGATGACTATATGGATGCAAATATGTTTTGAATTCAGGTTTACCAAGTTCCTAAAAAGGTAGTCATTGTCAAAAGCATAGAGTCTTACATGCAGTAGGTGCACAATAAATACTTATTGTTTATTGTATTATATCGAGGGGGAAGAAACAGGGAAAATAAGTTTGAGAGAAACACACAATTAGTAATCAACTCTGAGTGGGAATAGGATGAATTAATCCACAAAATGGAAAAGAATACCAGAGTGGATTAAAAAAAAACAGAATCCCACAATATGCTATTTACAAGAAACACATTTAAAACAGGGAGACACACATAGTGTAAAAGTAAGAAGCTGGAGAAGAATTTCTAAAGTTAAAAAAAGCAGGGTTAGAAATCATGATATCAGACAAAGCAAAAGTAAAATTTGCCATAATCAAGAGAGAGAAAAAAGGAAATTACATCATGATAAAAGGCACCACCAACAATGAAACCATGTCAACATTAAATGTAGATGCACCAAATGATATATCATCCAGATTCCTAAAGGAAAAGTTCCAGGAAGTTATAGGAAGAAATAGTAAAATTTTATTGGTGGGGACTTCAACCTTCTACTCTCATAAGCAGATAAATCCAACCAAAAAATAAACAAGAAAGAAATTAAGGAGTTAAGTGATATTTTAGAAAATTGGATATGATAGACCTCTAAAGAAAAGTGAATGAAAATAAAAAAGAATACAACTTTTTCTCAGTGGTACCTTGCACCTTCACAAAAAAATTAATTATATAATAGGGCATAAAAATCTCACATTCAAATGTAGAAAAATAGAAGAATTAAAAGCATATTTTCCAGGCCAGAATGCAATAAATATTACATTCACCAAAGGGCAGCAGAAAGAAATACTGAAAATTCAGTGAAAACTAAACAACCTTATACTAAAGAATGAATGGATCAAAGAAAAAAATTATAGAAACAATGAACAATTTTATGAAAGAAAATGACAATAAGGAGACAATTTATCAAAATGTATGGGATGCAGTCAATGCGGTAATTAGGGGGAAATTTAGATCTATACACGCTTACATCAATAAAATAGAGAAAGAGCAGATCAATGAACTGGGCATACAACTAAAAAACTAGAACAAGAACAAATTTTAAATTCCAATTAAACATCAAATTAGAAATCCTGAAAATCTAATAAAATTGAAAGTGAGAAAACCATTGAACTAATAAATAAGAAAAGGAGTTGGTTTTATGAGAAAATAAATAAAATATATAAACCACTGGCTAACATTATTTTAAAAAAGAAGAAAATCAAATTATCAGTATCAAAAATGAAAAAGGCAAAATCACAATGAAAAAGAAATTAAAGCAATTATTAGAAGTTCTTTTGCCCAAATATATGCCAATAAATCTGACAATCTAAGTGAAATAGATGAATATTTACAAAAATATAAACTTTCCAGATTAACAAAAGAGGAAATGGAATATTTAATATTTACTTGCCTGGTAAGGGGATACCACATCCAAAAGAGAAATATCCACTCAAAATTATCACAGGAAGCAACTTCAAAAATACCCCCAGCAGTAGAGAAGAACCCTGCAATTGGGAGTTTGGGGGTGGAGAGGGTTAGGGTTAGCCCAGAAGAGATGCTGTCCTGAAGGGAAAGGAGTAGAAAGGCCCTACAAGGAGAAGTATGGAGTACATGTCTCAGGTATGTGGGTGAGGTAAGGAAAGGTTGTGTCTGTGGGGCTAAGCATAAGCAATCCATTGGTGGGGTACTTTGGGACAGTTTTTCTGGGTCTGTGTTCATAGGGCTAGACTTAGAAAAGACCCCACAAACCACCCTTTTCATTTTTTAGATGAAGAAACTTATGCTAACCTCAGATTGAGATATTTTTTACCTAGTCCTGCTTATTTCATTGTGCATTGCTGAATACACATTTCCCCATTTTCCTGAATTCCTTATATTTGCCCCTTTCCTACATAGACCAGATCCTCTGCACAGACTAACCCTCTCATAGAGACATTAGTGTGGAGGCTTGACGGGACCAAGTGCCTGCACATAGCACCCATGCATTTCCCCAAACTGGCTTTTGATCTTGAAGGACCTTCTTTTCTGGAAAAGTCAATCAGAGAAGGCAAGTGGTGATGCCAAGCACAGAGACGGCTATGTGACTCCATCCTGTCCTGTGAGTCTGCTAAGCCAAGCAGAGCAAGTAAGGTAGACGTCCAGGTCCTCTGGTGATGAGGGAAGAAAGCAAGAGAAAAGAATGGGCCAGAATCAGAAGTGAGGGACGAACTACAAATTAAAAGGAGGAAGTCATGAATGGACATGCACGGGCCCACTGGGACAGGAAAATCATAATAACTAGAATGTCTCTAGTGCTTTAAATTTTACAAAGTACTTTCCAAATAAGATCTCACTTAATCTTCAAAACAAACCTGAAAGGAAGGTGCCATTTCTATTCCCATTTTGCAGATCCGGAATCTGAGGCAAATGCAAGTTGAATGATTTCCCCCATCTCACATGGATAAGAAGGAACTGAACAAGATTAGAACTCAGGTTCCCTGACTACAAGACCAGTATTTTGTCCATTGGCTTCCTGGAAAAGGGGTTCAGAAGGAGATAGACAGAGACAGTTAGGAAAAGGAAAGGGAAAGGGCCCTAAGTGAAAGAAAAGGAGACAGATTAGAGAAAAACCAGGAAAGCCTTAGATGGAGAGAGTATTCACAAAGAGAGTCAAGGAGGATGAGGACTGGAAGATCCATGAAGAACTCATGGATAATCTCGGAGACAACTGTTTAAGCTGACTTTGCTGTTGACCGTCACCGAAACCTGGTAAGATAAATGCAAGAAGTATTAGCCTTCCCATTTTAGAAATGAAGAAACTGATTTTTAGACTATTCAAATGACTTACTTGTGGTCCCTCAGAGGGGAACCCAAATACGCTGTGACCTCTTGGCCATAAGTGTTGCCACCACATTGACGGTCACTCTTCCAGGACCTGAACGGACCAGCCAAGGCTGCTTGACATTACACCTTGTTTTCAACTAACTCAGCCATGTCCTGATTCTCCCTCTTTAATCAGAAGTTGATTTTTAACCGATGCATTCTATTCATTCATGCTTTGGTCATACCTAACTAAGAAAAGCAGAGTTAGCCAATCTGTTGTATAGGGTGAACATGTTTAGTGCCTTGGACTCCTCCATGTGCAGGATGGGGCTCTGCTAAGAATCCTCGAGTGCGAATCCTCTCCTAGAATGGATATTTAAGTAACTGAAGTCTGGGCTGAGGTATCCTTCCAGCTAAGTACTAATCCTGGGCTACGTTTTCTTCATGAATTTTGACATCATCCCCTCTACAAAAGCCCAAGAACATAGCCTGCCTCCACTGCTCCATCAGAGGGAGAAGGAAAAGTCCCCGAGAGGAGTCCTCAGTGGCTGAGGAAATACACCTCGTGTGCTGTTGCTGTCAATTTCCCGTTCATCACTCTGAAGATCTCTCCTTGGGGCTAACGGTCCAGGATGGCCTTTGAGGATCTCCTCGCTGAAGCTGAAGCGAAGGGAAGATTCAGAGCCCTTCAGATCTTGACGTTGGCTGTCCCTCTCGTATTGATAGGTGGCCATTTTCTCCTGGAGAATCTCACGGCCTTTGTCCCCAAGCACCGGTGCTGGGTTCACGAGCTGGACAATACCTCTGCCTCGATCAGCGTCAGTGAGGACCTGAATTTGACTTCCCTGCTGAAGGTTTTCATCCCCCTGGACTCCGATGGGAGACCCGAGAGCTGTCGCCGATTCTCGGCGCCCCAGTGGCAGGCTTTGCTCCCAAATGTCACGGCCCAAAACTTCAGCCAGCTGGAGATGGAGCCGTGTGCGGATGGCTGGGTTTACGACCAAAGCATCATCACGTCTTCCATCGTGACTGAGGTAAGATAAGAGGCTCTTCCTGCCGCCCCGTGCCCACCCCGGGAAGATTCAATTGTCTTTTTTTTTTCAATGACACGTAATATTGTTTATTGTCTTTTATAAAGGGTCACACTGAGGTGGAACTTGATTTCCCGGGTGAATAATAGGAAGAGACTCCTCTCCTCTGTCCCCTTCCATGACACCATTAGTGAGGGATCCATGGATAGGGGCCGCCGCCAAATACCAAATCAACGGTGCAGAAAGAGGCAGGCTACACATCTTTGCTCAAAGTCCAGGGGAAAAGTCATAGAGTCCAGAGCTTCAGCAGCATTATATAGAATGTGAAATCCATTAGCAGGATGGATACAGGGGAGAAAGCAAATGGGGAAGAAAGCAGGTGAGAAGGGGAAAGGCAAAGATGTCTGCATTAGGAGGGTCAGGGTCAAAATGCGCTGGAAATGTATGTCCTGAGATGGACTGGACAGGGGCACCATAGAGGCAGTTGGGCAAGAAGTCAGAGCCAGAGTTTCTCTTATCGTAATGGTAGCAAGATTCCCAAGTCCAGAATTCTCTCGCCACACTGTAAGATCTGATGCTCTCATCTTCTCTTTAAGTGGGACCTGGTGTGTGACTCCCAGACACTGAAGACCTTGTCCCAGTCAATATTCTTCGCTGGGATTTTGGTGGGACATGTGCTATGGGGCTGTCTCTCAGACAGGTGAGTTTCATATGGGCATAGATATTAATGGAACCCAGAGCCTTGGGCCATGGGGCTGAATGTGGGAAAGGGATAACAAAGGAGGAAACCAGTGCTCAGGGCAGAAAAGAAACATGTACAAAGTCAGATAGTTGGAGGCAGAAGCAGAATTTGAACCCAAATCTCTCTGATTTAAAGTCAGTCTTTCTATGCTGTATCTACTGCCCCCCAAAACAGAGGGAAGATTCAGGGCTGGGTTTAAAGCTCTGGGTGGAGGTGCTAAGAGTTAGGAGTACAAAGGAAAACAAGGAACTGCACCTGCCCCAAAGAAGCTCACATTTAGTAGAGGAGCCAACATAAAAACAACTATGTACATCCGAGATACGTATAAGATAAACTGGAGGCAATTATAGCAGGAGGGCACTAACATTAAGGAAGACTAAGGAAGGAGGCTTCTTGCTAAAGATGGAATTTTAGTTGAAGTTTAAAGGAGGAGAGTAGCTGGCTGGCTCAGTGGAAAGAGAGCCAGGCCTAGAGACGGGAGGTCCTGGGTTCAAATGTGACCTCATTCACTTCCTAGCTGGGTGACTCTGGGCAAGTCACTACCCCCATTGCTTAATCCTTACTGCTCTTGTGCCTTGGAACAAATATTCAACATTGATCTAAGACAGAAGGTAAGGGCTTAAAAAAAAAGAAAGAACCCTAAAGAAGCAAGCCAAGAAAGCTAGAAGAAGGAGATAGTACATAGCACAAACCACCCACCTGAAAAAACAGATGCAGTAGAAAAAATGTAAGAATCATGGAGTCATTTTACTGTCATGACCCAAACATCCGATTTTAAGCAATCTTAAAAATAAACTGCCCAGATCACTTAGACCCAAAGGGTACAGTAGATATAGGAATTCTCCCTCCCAAGGAAATCCCAGGAACAACACAGCCCAAATCCAGAGCTTCCAAGTCAAAGGGGAGGAAAATGCTGCAAGTGGTGAGCAAGAATGAATTCAAGTATCAAGGAACCAGACGGGATCATATAGGATTGAGTGGTCCGAGACAGAAAGTCTGAAATAAGGCAAAGAAAATGGGCTTACAGTCAAGAAAAACTTAGCCAGCAAAACGGAGTAAAATCCGATGGGGAGGGAGGCAGGGGAAAGGGAAGGATTTTTAATGAATTAGCTCATCCTCCAACATCAGAACTGAAGGGAACTTTTGAAGTTCAAATTCAGGAGTGAAAAGAAGCAGAAAAATAGAAATATGGATGTACATCAATGAAGGACAAATGCAGGATAGACACATATTCAAATATATGGATGGGGGGTGTAACACGTGTGCACCCTCTAAAAGCTGTCATCGGGGCCAGTGAGGGAATTCAATGAGTCAAGACCTAGGGGGACTTCTGTTATGTCTGGATGATCTTTTAAAAAGAGCAGAAAGAGAAGGAAAGAAAATGCTCCAAGAGTAGGACTAGAAGGGAAAGGAAGATTAAAGATAATATTGATGACACAGAACGAATTTGAAAAAGTAGATAACTACAAGTCGATAAATACGGGGTGGGATCGGGGTTAACCCTTAAAACTCACTTTCATCTGAACTAGTTAAAAGAAGAAAGAATACAGAAACACAGAATAAGGCTAGAAAAACACATTTCATTTAGGAAAAAAAAAAGGAGAGAAAGAGGAGAAGGGGAGGATGGGTAATGATAAGAAGAGTACATTTAGAAAGAGATGAGTTCTATTTACAAATAGCTTCATGCCTCCTTTGGAGGAGACAGAGTGGGAATTCTGGGTGGGAATGGATAAACAGGTTACGGAATATAAAGGAAGCAGAATACTAATGGACTGAACTCTTCACAGAATAATGACCGACCAAGATTCTTTAGGACTAGAGATGCCTCCTCATTGAGAGATGAAGGACTTGGAGGGCAGAATGAGACAGAATTTTTGGACATGGCCAATGTAGGCATTTGTTTTAATCGACTATAGATGTTTATAATGGCGTATATTTTCTCATAATTTAAAAAAAAAGAATGGAAGTGGGGAGATGAGGTAGACGGGTAAGAAAGTGGCTAATTAAACAATAACATTTTTGAACAATAATAATAATAATAATGGAATTTTGAAGAGAAGAAGATCCAGGGAGAAGTGTTAAGTTCAGTTTTCGACATGTTAACTTTGGCATTTATAATACAACCAAGTTTGAGATGTTCACTAGGCAATTGGAGGTGTGGTACTGGAAATAAGGAGGAAGGTTAGAGATGTAGAATAGAACTGAGGAAAAAATCTGCATACAGATGAACATTGAAGGGAGCCAATAAGATCACCAAGAGAAATAAAGAGTAGAGAGGGAAAGGGCACTTGGAGGAAACCATGGTTAATGGCTGTGATCCAGATGAAGATCCAGTAAAGAAGACCAAAAAGAAATGAGATGGGTAGAAAGAAGTAGTGACCTGAAAACCTGGAGAGAAGGAAGTACCAAAGAGGAAAGAGTAGTTAACAAGGCCAAAGATTGCAGAGAGAGCGAGGAGAATGAGGATTGAAGAAAAAGCCAAGGATTGGGCCATGGAGAGACCACTGAGATCTTTGGAGAGAGCATGGCTTTATTTTGAATGATTAAGTCAGAAGCTTGACTGTAGAATTAGGAGAAGAAGGAGAAGAAGAGAGCAGAGGCATCCATTGGTTGTAGACTTAGCCTTCTCAAGGAGTTTAGCCACAAATGAGAGGAGAGAAATGGACTGTGACCTAGTAGGGGTACATGGATCAAGGGAGAGTTTTTGAGGATCGGGGAGACAGGGCAAAACTCACAATATAGAGGATTAAAGTTTATTTAGAGGAAGCAAGAAGCAGCCAGTAGACACGATAGATAGATAGATTCAAGAGAATGAGGGAATGTGGGATAGGAGGAATCTGCTGGAAGGTATCTAGTACAAACCCCTCATTCAATGGATGAAATGGCTAAATCATTCCCTCTGATTCCCCACAATGGAGAAAATAAGCAGCCAGACTCTAAAATCTTCATTCTTTCCATTGGACTGTACTGATGAGCCTTTTGTTTTTCAAAGAACTTTGCATTTTAAACAAGCATTTGTGAAGTGCTTACAGTGTGGAATGGACTGAATTAGACATTGGGAGATAGTCACACCCGTCTGGTTTCCCTCCATGTAGGTTTGGGAGAAAATGGATCCTGCTTCTGAATTACTTCTTGTTGGCTGTCTTCAGCACGGGGGCTGCCTTTGCCCAATCATTCTCCATTTACTGCAGTTTTCACTCTCTGCTTGGGATTTCCTTAGCAGGAATCGTAACTGGCTCGGGGTCCATTGGTAAGTCTTCTCTGTGCGCCTTCTTCGCCATTTGCATTTGTTCTTTGAGATACTACCTTTGGAGAGAGCATGGCTTTATTTTGAATGATTAAGTCAGAAGCTTGACTGTAGAATTAGGAGAAGAAGGAGAAGAAGAGAGCAGAGGCATCCATTGGTTGTAGACTTAGCCTTCTCAAGGAGTTTAGCCACAAATTAATCTTGTGATGGGGTTTCCTTTCAGGCTTTGAATGGAGCAGCAGCCACTATCGGGACCTGATAACAGTCATTTTCTCTATGTCCGCCAGCTTGGGACATGTATTGCTTGGGATTGTGGCCTATAACATTAATCAATGGCGCCAACTGCAGCTGGTAATGTCAGTTCCCTTCTTTGTCTTCTCCCTGACTGCTTGGTAAGTGTCCCCTTGTTCTTTCTCTGGGGGACCTGGAGGGTGGAGAATCCCAAACTTCTTTAAAAAGGGAAGCTCTCCTAAGAGGATAGGAATGTTCCCATGAGAGGTTTGGCTGACAGAAAGAAATTAAAACCCATTCAGAGATGAGGCAGGCTTGAAGTCAGATATCTTCATTAAGTTACCTCTAGGATATAAAAAGGGAAGAAAATTAAATGAAAGCTATTAGTTTCAAAAAAGCTGACCCCACTGCCCAAGGACCAAAAAGAATATCCAAAAGAACAAGAGATGAAATAGAAAAGTCATTACATTTCAAGGCAGAAGATATGAGTTCCAATCCTATCTCTATAAATTATTAGGTGAGTGACCTTGGGCAAGTCACTTACCCTTCCCATAGCAGTTTTCTTGTCTGTAAAAGGAATAAATTAGACTAAGTGGTCTTTATGATCTCTTCTAGTTCTAAAACTATACTTCCAGGTTAAGATGGCCACTGAGGTTCCTCCAAAGTCTAGATCTATGATACTATGACCATTGCTATGGAAAATAATAGGCATCTCCTATGTCTAATATCTCCAAGGCAACTAGGTAGAATGGTGTCTAGAGACTGGATTTGGAATCAGGAAAACCTCAGTTCCAACCCTTTCTCAGATACTTACTACCTGTATAACTCTGAGGAGGTCAGTCAACCTCCCTGGGCTTCGGTTTCCTAATCCGCGAAAAGAGAAAAATATTAGCACCTCCCTCTTAAGATGGTTTTGAGGATAAATTATAACTAAATCCATGCTAATCTGCATTCAGTATATTTCAAGAAAATTAAAAATGATTCAGAGTGCAAGAAGTCAATATCTGTTTAAAGTGAATAGGCACGTGTGCAAATAGAAATTTGCTACACCTGAACTACATTTACCCAGCATCCTTCTAAGTTACGTCCTCATTTTACGTACGGAGGCTTGGAAGATAAATTTGGCTGAGACCCACCTGCAGGGCTCTTTTTGAGCTCAGGTTTTTGGTAAAGCATGACAGGTGTGGGTCTCTCCAGCTCTGTGCTCTGCTCATTTGGCAGAATTAACCCTCTTCTTACGCACTTTATGATTATTAAATCCTATATAATAAATACTTTGAGTATTTATTCATTTCTAATCTCACACACAGCATATGGTAATTCTAGGCAATGGAAATGAACAGTGCCCCTGGAACAGATGACACTTATAGCAGCAGCAGGAGCCGCAGATAGGCTGAATTCACATTCACAGCTCTCAAAGATCCCAGCAGAAAATTACACCCTGCCTAAGGAGTTCTTCTTCAGCATCCCATGATGGGGAGAGAGTTGGGCTCCTATTTGCCACATGAGCTCTCCAAGCTAGGCCCTTGTGTATTTGTGAGACAAGGGATCCCAGGCTATTGGAAAGGCTATTTTATACACTATGCCACCAACTTCTAAAAGCTACTTTAGTCTGACTGAGTAAATGACAATCTGCCCATAATTGTGGCATGGAGCACACCAGTGGGGGCTCTGGGTTATATCACTAGAAAAGATAGTCCGGAGAGGAGGAAAGCCAAGCTGGTGGAGAAGTCACACACACCCATCTGACTTCTACCAAATTACCCTCCAAGAAACAATGATATAATGCCTCAAAACAAATTCTGCAAAGCAGCATGCCAAGGCAAGTCCCACCGTGGCAACAAGCCTTGGGTACATCTGAATCCACAGCAAAGGCTGCTGGTGCTCTCTGTGCCATTTGGTAAGGGGGAGGGGGTCAGACAACTACTCAAATGGAGATTACAGGGGTCTATTTTCTGGCTCTGGGTGCAAGACTTTGGCCAGATTGCCCATAGTCAGATCCACCTCTCAGGCCTGGGTCACCATCTAAGGGTGAGGAGAAGCACTAGCACAAAACAGCCCTCACAGTCACAGGGGAGCAGAGGACTGTGGTCACAGTTTCAAGGTGGAAAAGATTGCTTATGGTTGCTTGCAGAACAGAGCACAGGCCAGTAGAATAGTAAGCACACTGTATTTTTTAAGTTAAAAGAAAAAATGACTGGAAAATGAGCAAACAACAAAAAGAGAAAGTTATTTCGGTGCCAGAAAGACCATAATATCAGCTCAGAAGAAATCAATAAAGTCAAAGAATTAATGAAAGAGATCAAAAAGAAATTTAAAAATCAAATAAGACTGGTAGAAAAAATGGGAAAATAAATGAGTGTTGCAGAAAAATCAGGAAAAAAGAGTAAGCAGCTTGGTAAAGGAGGCACAAAAAATACTGAAGAAAATAATACATCAAAAACCAAAATAGGGAGGGACAACTGAGTGGTTCAATGAGAACCCAGCCCAGAGACAAGAGGTCCTGGATTCAAATATGGCCTCAGACACTTCCTAATTGTGTGACTCTGGCCAAGTCACTTGCCACTTGTCATTCAGCCTTGGAACCAATACATAGTATTAATTCTAAGATGGAAGGTAAGGGTTTTTTCTTTAAAACACACACACACATACACACACACACACACAGAATAAGTTAACCAGTAGAAGAGGAATAAAAATCCATTGAAGAGAAGAGCCTTTTAAAAAGTAGAATTGGCCACATGGAAAAAAGTACAGAAATTCACTGAGGAAAAGAACTTTTTTAAATGTCAATTATCAAATGGAAAAGGAGGTACAAAAGCTCACTCAAGAAAATTATGTCTTAAAAATTAGAATTGAGCAAATGGAAGCTAATGACTCCATGAGACATCAACAAACAGTCTAACAAAGTCAAAAGAATGAAAACATAGAAGAAAATGTGAACTATCTCTAGAAAAACAACTGACCTGGAAAATAAATCCAGGAGAGATAATCTAAGAATTTTTGAAATACCTGAAAGCCATGATAAAAAAAAAGAGAGAGCTTAGATATCATCTTTCAAGATATTACTAAGGAAAACTGTCCTGATATTCTGGAACCAGAGAGTTAAATAGAAATGAAAAGAATCTACCCATCACCTCCTGAAGGAGATCCCAAAAGGATATACCCAGGAATATTATAGCAGAATTCCAGGACTCCCAGGTCAAGGAGGAAATATTTCAGGTAACCAAAAAGAAACAATTCAATTATTGTGGAGCCACAGTCAGAATAACACAAGATTTGGCAACTTCTACATGAAAGGATCAGTGGGCCTAGAATATGATATTTCAGAGTGAGAAAGAGCTAGGACTTTAACCAAGAACCACTAACCCAGCAAAACTGAGCATAATCTTTCAGGTAGGTGAAATAGGTATTCAATGAAATAGAGGACTTTCAAACATTCTTGATGAAAAAAATCAGAGCTGAAAGGAAAATTTAACTTTCAAAAACAAGATTCAAGAGAAGCATAAAAAGATAACCAGAAAAAAGGAAATGATTAGAAAACCATTCAATTAAATGGTTTGTATACTTATATGGAAAGATGATTCTTGTAATGCTTAAAAACTTTATCATTATTTGGGCAGTTATAAGTAGTTTGCAAATTGCAAACCTTTCCATCCTTTATCACAATTCACAGAGAGAGGGAAAGAGTGTGAGTTGAATATGATGGGAAGACATCTTAAAAAATAAAATTAAGGGGTAAGAAAAAAGGATGTCTTAGGAGAAAGGGAAAAATAGAATGGGGTAAATGAACACACATAAAAGAGGCATGAAAGAGATTTTACAGTGGAGGGAGAAATGGGAGAAGTGGGAAAGAGAGCGGATAAACCTTACTCTCATCAGGATGGAATTTAACTTATATTCTAATTGTAGGGAGCCCCTTTGGCACAAATCATGATGGTTAAATATGTTTTAATAACATTTCTAGCTCTGACATATCAATTCTAATGTTCTTTCTGGTCATGTTAAGCCCAGAGTTGAGACAACCATCCATGGAGGGTTTTCAAACAGAGGTTGGAGAATTCTTTGTTGGCTAATGTTGGAAAGAGGATTCTTCCTCAGATCCAAGTTGGACTAAATCACCTTTGAGAACTTTTCCTACCCTGAAATCTGTGCTTTGTTTTCCCAGGGCCAAGTACAATACTTGGCACACAATAAGTGCTTAATAAATGCTTGTTGACTAACTAGTTGGATCTCTAAGCAGAGGGGAAAGAGTCTAGATATCTTGGTTGTTGAAGAAAGCTCCCTCTAAGATAGAACCTCAGAACTGGAAAGCATGAAGAGTATATTTCAGTAAATCACAAAGGAAAACTGACAGATTTATTGGAAACAGAGAACAAATTGAAGGGAGCAATAGTTTGCTGATAACTTCCAGAAAGAAACCCTACACAGAATAGTCCCAGAAATGTTATAGCCAAACTCCAGAGCCTCCATGTCAAAGAAAAAACAATATTACAAAGATACATATAGAAAGAATACAAGTACCAAGGAACCAGTCAGGATCACAGAAGACCTCAAAGTTTCTACTCTAAATGGGTGTTTGGGATACAATATTCCAAAAGGCAAAAGAATGGTGTTACAAACAGGAATAATTTACCCTACAGGGTAAAAATACCTGAGAATGATTCTACTAGAGGGAAAAATGGATCTTTAATACAATAGAAGAATGCTAAGCATTTCGAATTAAAAGAATAACACTGAGTAGAAATGTATGTATTCCCCTCTGCAAATATATGTATATACACACAGACAACCTTATATGAAGGCTATGAAAAATGTACAAAATCAACAAGTGATGAAAGCCAGTTATTTAAAAAAGGAAAACTGGTTCTTAGCTAGAGCCTACAAAGGAGAGGAAAGCTGTTTACTTATGTCAGGCTGTCATTGATTTCTTTGCCTCTGTACAAGAAAAATTCAGCCTGAAACTTCAACATGGCTTTGATTCTGAAAATCATTAAATGTCAGGAGTTGACAGTGATGTTGGTCCTAGTGTTGGAGCCTTGAGCTTGTCAACAGTACTTCCTACCATCTGAGGAAAAATTAGTAACCAAGAGGGTCAAGTTAAGTGATTAGCCCAGGGTCAAAGAGCTAGTAAGAAAGAGAGAGATTTGAACTCAGAAATACAGGTGTTCCTGACTTCAGATATAACACTCTATCCATCAGACCTCTTAGCTACATGAAGCAAGATTAGAAAAGTCTTATTGCATAACTTTGTTACTGTAATGACTTTAGAATTTGCAGGTGTCATTAGAAAAATATTCTAGAGGCAGCTGGGTAGCTCAGTGAATAGAGAACCAGGCTGGAGATGGGAGGTCCTGGGTTAAACTTTGTCCTCAGACATTCCCCTATGTGGTCCTGGGCAAATCATTTAACCCCAATTTCCTAGCCATTACAACTCATCTGTCTTGAAGCCAATACTTAGTATTGATTCTAAACCAGAAAATAAGGCTTGTTTGTTTCTTTGTTTTTTAAAGAAAAACACTCCTAATGAAATTTGTATGAAATAAATTTAATAATTGCTACTCTAGCATCAACATTCTACAAATGAGAATAATTTTATTTCTAAACTTTTTGGTGCTATCTCTTGTTTTTAAGGGAACTTCTAACTCTGAAAGATATAAAAGTTTGTTAGAGCATTCTTAAAATGGTTCTGCCTTAGTCTTAACGATATGACAATACTATGGAGAGTACTCTGCTCAGATTCTCTCAATACAGAAAGACCACAGGAAAGAAATGTTAGATGAAAAGGGCAGGCATCAGTTATAACTTTGAAAATGTGACAAATTGATGCTAGACTTGTTATTTATACATCTGTGTGTGTGTGTGTGTGTGTGTGTGTGTGTGTGTGTGTGTGTGTGTACCTTTCCTTTTAACAGAGTAATAAGGGAATGGAGAGGGTTAAGAGCCATGATGGTGAATCTATGACACATGTATCAGCACTGACATGTGTAGCCATTTTCAATGATATGAGGCCGCATGAGGGCTTGCCTTGGGGCCCAGGAGATGCCCTGGGAGCCGTAGCTTTGGTGTGGCCATGCCCTGGTCCAGCTTGGGGGTGGGGAGGACTGCTCCACCTTCTGGCCACAGGGACAAAGGTCAAGTGACAAGCTGTGGGCACCAGGAGGCTGGGGCACATGGGGCTCCCTTGGGGGGGGGGGGAGGAGAAACATGCACAGGGAAGGAATTTGACCAGGAAGGCAGATGGAGGAGGAGTGGGGAGGGTCAGGGACAGGTCAGCAGAAGACTGGGCAGGGCTCTGGCCCATGTGCAACAGAGGAGTGCCTGGAACCTATTACCAGACACTTTTAGCACCCTGAAAAATATAGCAATGACTTTACTCACAATTTTTCCCTCTACATGCTTTTGTGAGACCTTATTCTCAGCATTAAATAATATCAAAATTAACAAAAGAAACAGCTTGATAGATGAAGTTAGTAGCTTTTACTTGGGCTTGAAGTGTACAAAATACCAACCTTCAATTGAAGATTTAGTAAATGAAATTCAGCAAAAAAAAAAGTCACTAAAAGGCAGATTAGTGAAAGAATCCCCTCTCCCCCTTACTTATCTTAGTTTAAGGCACCTCACACAAGTTAAATAATATCAAGACCAACAAAAGAAACTGACTAACACATGAACAAAGAAGTCATTAAGCAGATAAGTTAAATAATTAGTTTTTGTTTTATTAAATACAGTTATATATTATAATTATACATTTTTGTTACTTAAACTATAAATATCATGAAATTATGGTTTTTTTCTTGAAGTGACCCACCACCTGAGTTATGCTTGGTTTTTTGGTGAATTTTGACACACCAAGCTCAAAAGGTTGCCCATCACTGATTTAGAGCAAAGCCTGAAAATTAAGGAAACAAAATTCTTCTTAAAAAACAGATCTGCTTCACTTAGAATGAATGGAAATGTCTATTTCTTGGTCAGTGATTATTGACATATTTCAAATGATATAATTCTTCTATCAGCATTTGCATAGCTAATACAAGAAGTGAATACTTATTGAATTATGAACCTGAGATGATAACTTAGATGGGGCAGAGGTAGGAGGACATTTGCTCCAGGAATGAAACAATGGTGCAAATGCTGTCTCCTCTATTGACAATTATAAAGGCTTTTCCTGTTAAGTCCATTTGACCATACATTGGGGAGGGAAGATTTAAGACAAAAGCAGACACAGGTCTTGACTCATTTAAAAAATTTTTATCAAAGAGGAAAAATCAAGAAGGGCTAAATTTGATCAGAAACTCTAGCCACCTTTTAAGAACTTTGTAGTATAGGATGTTTGGAGATGAGAACTTTTACACATAAACTTTCTTTTGGACATTAAAATGATAAAAAGCAAGTAGTTGTAGGCAAAAAAAAAAGAACCCTAACCTATGCTACATACAAGAAATGTGACTTTTTTAGCAAGTTTAAAGATAATCAACTGTATCTGTCATGCACTTTTTAATTAGGTGGTTACCAGAGTCCGCAAGATGGCTGATTGTCCACAACAAGTTAGATGATGCCTTAAAGGAGTTCAGAAAAGTTGCAAAAATCAATGGAGTAAAGGATTATAGCCTGACTATAGAGGTGAGAAGGGAAGAAGGAGGCAGGGCTGGGATATGGGAAATGGTGGCTGTTCAAGTCAAAATGAGTAGATAGCTGATTCCCAAGAAGAAAGTCTACTCTCTGATGATCCTTCTCCAAGTCTCAGTGAGACGGGATTAAGTAAGGGATTGGGGTGGGCACTTTAATCTACACTTGACAAGAATATGGCCATGGGGACTAAGGGTTGCTTTCGGACAGAGAAAACTTATCTGTTTGAAGACATCAAGCTCTGGACCTCTAGCCTCATAGCAGCCTTGACTGTGAATGGCGCTACCAAGGTTCTCTTGCTCACACATGGCAAATCTGGATGATTAATCCTCACAAAATTTGTAGGAAATTTGTTTAATGATGAACGACATCATTGAAAACCATAGCTCATGAGCCCCCACTGGAATGGTGGTCTTTATTGTTCAGCTTCGAGCACAATCCAAACTAAAGGCATTTCAAGGAATAGCCTAATAAGAACGTATCAATAAAACTTTTGTCCACAAACCTGGGGAACTCTTCCCCACAACTATACTAATGAACATTCACGTGTAGAGTGGACATGTGTAGGGAACTGGAAATCATAGAACAATAAATCCCCATATAAGGGGTTCTAGAGACCATCTAAACCATCCCAAAGATGAGGAAACTGGGGTCCAGACAGTGGTCTGTCTCTGTAGTGAGTCTCCCAAGTTCACACAGCTATTAAGGGAGGGATCTGAACTCAGGTTTTCTGACTCCAGAGTCAGCATTCTTTCTGCAATGCTATGGATGCAGACAGAGGCACAGACACAGGAAATGTGTGCGATCAGGGCAGATTCATGGACCAAATAGTCACAGAGTTGAAGCTGGAAGGGACCTCACACGCCTTCATGTTACAATGATGTCTCTGCTCATTATCGTCTCAGGCTGATCCTGTGTGGCTTCAAAGGTCTCAGTGGGATTCCTTTAATCCTGTGGCCACAGGCATGGCACCACTGAACATGGCATTATAGAAGTTGCTTAATAAGGCTTTGGGGTCATAACCAATGAGTTCTCATTTGGTTCCATTCCCAGCCTAGAATTCTCCACCCCCCCCCCCAATCCTTCCTGCTTCTTCTACCCTTCTAGACTCCAACCTCCAGATTGACTCTATCCTTGGCTATCTTCTCTAAAGGCTTTGAGATCTACCATGGAGAAGGAGTCAGATGCAGCACAGACCCATTACACCGTGTTGGATGCAGTCCGCTTTCCCATCCTGCGCACAAGAGTCCTCTGTTTGTCCATTTCAGGGTAGGTTTCCTCTAATGTATGAGGAATTGAAAGCTGTAATCACTCCCAAAGGAATGTCTCCAGTGGACACAGTAGATAAGCAGAAGAAAAGGACAGATTGGCCAGCTGCAACCTTCTGTCTCGGATTCATAGAACTATAGAACAGTAGAGGCAGAAAGGCCTTCAGAGGCTATCCAATTCATCCTGAACCTAAGGAAGTCACTCACCAGGATTCCCTCATCTTAGCTCCACTAAGGGGCAATGGCTTGTGCTTGCAAACCTCCAGTGGGAGGAAGTCCATTATCATTCCATTCTGATAGTTTTCAGACAGCTCTAACTATTATGAGATTTCTCTTTACATAGAGACTAAATCTCAACTCAATTTGGGCAGCTAGATGTTGGCTTTCGTTGTCCTCATATATCTTGATGGTCAACCTCCACCTAATCTCTGTTTCCCCCTCCTGATCCAAGTTTGATGGTTTCTCTCTACTTTCCTCACTGTCTGCTGCAGTTTCTCATTCCTTCTGATTTTTTATGGGATGGCTCTGGACATACAGAACTTGGGGCAGAATATTCAAAGGCTCCAGATTGTTTTTGGTGTTTCAACCTTGGTAAGCAAGCTTGTAGCCTTGTTTTTCATGAACTGCTTTGGTCGTCAAAGAGTAATCGTGGCTTCCCTCTTCCCTGCTGTACTGCTCATATTTGGCTATGGATTTCTGAGCCAAGGTAAGAAAATGGGCTTTGGGGAAAGAGGAAAAGGGGAGGGAAGTGTCTCATACCATTAGAGGCCACTAGGTAGCCCATTGGATAGAGAAGAGGCAGGTAGGTGACCCTGAGGATAGAGCACTGGACCTGGAGTCTAAATGACCCAAGTTCAAATTCAGCCTCAGATACTACCTAGATGTGTGACCTTTGACAAGTTACTTAACCTTTAACTACCCATAAAATGGGGATAATAACAGCACCTACCTCCCCAGGATCTTTTCAGGATCAAATAAGATGATATCCATAAAGTGCTTAGCCCTAGAGCACATAGTAGGCTATATTAAATATTAGCTATATTATTATTATCAAACCATCCTTATCATCATCATTTCTGGTGTCCCTCAGGTTCCCTTTGTTCCCTAAAAGAGCACAAAACTCTTTGGGCAAGAATGAATGGCTAGTTTAGGTTCCTTGAGAGTTGGGTCCTTGGGGGCATAGCAGAGGGAGCTCTGATCTCAAAGCCAGCAAGTGCCTCTCATTTACACAATATATCTCTTGTAGCGTCAGATATATATACTGTATCCCCATTAGAATATGAGCTTTTTCTGGGCAAGGACAATGGTTTCCCCCTTCTTCGTAGCCATAGCACTTAGATAGTGCCTGACATATAGTAGTAAGTGCCTTATACTTTCTACCTGTGTGACCCAGGGTAAGTCATTTAACTCCTCAGTGAACTAAACAACTCTCAGACTAGAAACTGCAGTGAAAAAAAGTATTGAAAGTTAGTAGAGTGGGTTTCTTCATATGGATATCCTCTATTCAGCCAGGAAAGCTTGAAATCATAGGTTCAGTCCCTATCCCTACTGACTCTTAGGACTAGAAGTATTCTTTGAGATCCCTCAATCGTAGAATCTTAGATCTAGAACTGAAATGGACCTCAAAGGCCATTTAATCCAAATTCCTTTTTTATGAAAAAAACTGAGGCCCAGGGAATTGAAGTGATTTACTTAAGGTCATACAAGTAGTAAGTCTCAGAGGTAGGATTTGAATTCAGGTCTTCTGGCTCTAAAGCTATTACTCTTTCCACTGTACTTTGGTGACTCTCCAACTTTCTCATTCTAAAAATCAGGAAATAGACTCAAAGAGAAGAATCAGCTTTCCCAGAGCTGCAGTATTAATAAATGGTAGACCAAGTACTCAAACCCAAACCAGGACAGATGAGGAGAGACTTGAGTGAGCTAGATAGAGAGATAGATGGATAAGATGAATAAGTGACTGGAATCAATGGCTGCCATATGCTTTAAATTCAGATTTATGAGTTTCTTAGCAATGGTCATTGTCAAATGCATCTTTATACTTCCTACCTCTCCAACTCTTAGCACAGAAAATTACACAAAATAGACACAATAACTATTGTTTGCTAGACATACCAAACAAATAATTACTATAGAGCACTTTAGAGTTTGCAAGTTGTTTTGCATTTATTGTATCATTTGTTACTCACAACAATCCGGGGAGATAGGTGCTATGATCTCCATTTGACAAATGAAGAAACTGAGACTGAGAGAAGTTCTAACTTTCCCAGAGTCACCCAATTAGTAAGTGTCTAAGGCAGGATTTGAACTCAGATTTCCTTGACTCTAAGTCTAGCACTTTATCCCTATATCACCTTCTTGCCTCTAATGATTTAAATATTGTTAAAATAAATAGATGGATGCGGTAGTAGATGAAGAGAATGAATAAATAGATTTATAATTTATGAGACAAATGTATGAATGAGTGTGTGAATGGATAGGTTGAACGAATGAATGGATAAATGAATGAACAAGTGAATGGCTCTAAGATATGGCGAACTCTGGTTTACTGAGTGTTTTTCATCTTTTGCTTTATAGAAATTTTGCGTACAGTTTTGGCAATGCTGGGAATCAGCTGTATTGTGATCTGCATGTGCAATTACTATGTTTATAGCTTTGAGCTCCTACCTACAATTGTCAGGTAGGATAGAGAATTTGGTAACAAAAGAAAAATCAACAATCATTTCCATTGCTGGGGGCATTGGGGGAAAAAGAGGCTCCATAGACAAGATCTCCCAGGATACATGCATGCCAAAGTGGGTGTCTGTGTCTTCAGCTCTATATGACATAACCAAGGTTTTACATTCAAGAGAGATTCTAGAGATACTGATTCATCCACACCAATCTCATTCTCTCAAACTTAGATCATCCCATTATGCTTTCCTTTGTCCCTGGTAAAAAGACTTTGATCTTCCCTGAAATCCCCCAAGTGATTGGTTATCTGAAACCATGAAGGCTGGTTCTCAGACAAGAAAGATAGCAATTGGCCCCAAACCAGCATAAACTTTTCCTAGTTGGTGGATTCTTCTATGGTTCCTGTGTTTTATAGCCTTTGAGGACCCAAGATCCCCTACAAGTCCCAGTGAGATCTCAAAAAAGAGCTTGAGATGAAGCACATGGAACTATTTCTCTAGAAGTAAGATTATAGCCAACCTCAAGAATTAGGCAGCCTAAGGGGGCAGCTGGGTAGCTCAGTGGATTGAGAGCCAGTCTTAGAGATGGGAGGTCCTAGGTTCAAATCTGACCTCAGCCACTTCCCAGCTGTGTGACCCTGGGCAAGTCACTTGACCCCCATTGCCTAGCCCTTACCACTCTTCTGCCTTGGAGCCAATACCAGTATTGACTCCAAGACGGAAGGTAAGGGTTTAAAAAAAAAAAAAGAATTAGGCAGCCTAAAGCAATAGCAGCTTCAGCTATACAGAATGAACTAGGGTGATGGATGGGTAATTCCATCCCTCTCTTTGATCTTTCTCTTAGCTCTCGCCTGGTTTGAACATGGCCCTGTAATATTTGGCAAAGACAAGCCAATATCCTAGAATAATAGTTGCTGGCATTCTCTCAGCACCTTCAAATTTCACAAAGGTTTGGACAAAGATTATATGGGACACTTTGGCAATGCAGTAAATAAAGCACTGTCTCTAGTCAGGAAAATCGAAGTTCAAATCTAGCTTCTGATACTTTCTGGTTTGTGACCTTGGCTAAATCACTTAGCCTATATTTGTGTAAGGTTCCCAATCTGTAAAATGGGAATAATAATAATAAAAGCACCAACCTCTCAAGAGTTTTTAGGAATATCCAGTGAGATAACATAAGAAAAGCACTTAATGAACCTTAAAACTCAGTTTTGACTATATTGATCTATAATGATCAGTATTGAATGAAGCTATAATGATCAGTAAAAGATTAAATAATTAATAGGGAGTGTCCAATAAGAACCCAGTCCTTATGAGCACGCACAATATCCTTAATCTGATATAACCTCCCTGTAATTGTGGGAATAAAAGGGTATTCTGGGATTGTGTCCAGGCAGCTTCTTATGAGCCTCTCTGGAGAGCCATCAATCTAGCAGCTGATGTGTAGGCAAAAAGCTCCCAAGATAGACTCATTCATTTGTAGAGAGATTCTTGCTTAACCTTCGCTGGCATACTCCTGACTGCCCAAAAGTTAACTAAGGATACAACAAGAGGACACCTTGGATACCCTTGATGAATTCAACTCATTTGGTCCAGATGAACTTCTGAAAGGATAAGTAGCAATGATGGAGTGAGAGAATGACAGCTGAGCCTTATTCAGTGATAATTTATGATCACAGAGAATAGGAAAAAATACTACAAGATTAGAGAAAGAGAAGGGTTTGAATTAAAAAAAATCTGAGGCAACAGAGGCTGCAAACTCTAAGCCAATGAGTTTAACTGAGATTCCTGGAAAATTCTAGCACAGATCATTAAAAAGAAGTTTGACCAATATCTAGGAAAGGAAGCCGTGATTACAAGGAGACAATATGGTGTTGTCATCAAGAACAAGGGATTCCAGACTAACCTCAAATGCTTTCCTTTTTGGACAAGACCACCAGAAGAATGCTGTGAATAGATTTTATCTTGGTTTTTACAAAGTCCTTGATGAAGTATCTCATACTGTTTTGGGGGGGGGAGAAGAGGTAGAGAAATGGATTAGATGAGGACACATCAGAGAGATTCAGAACTGGTTGCATGGTCAGACTCCAAGGGTAGTTGTTAAAAGTTCACTGTCAATGTGGCAGGAGATCTCCAATGTAGCACCCCAGGGACCTGTGCTGGCCCTATTCTCTTTATTCTTTATATCAATCCACTGGATAGAAGCATAGATGGCTCATCAAATCTGCCAATGACCTGAATATAGAAGGGATCTCTAATGCATGGGAAGAAAGGGTCAGGATTCAGAAGGACTTCGATGGGAGAGATCATTGGGCTGACTCTAAAGCAATTCAATTCCATAAAGATAAGCATAAAACAAAAAGATCAAAGTCCATATATAAGGTGGAGGAGATGTGTCTAGAGAGCAATTGTTCTGAAAAGATCCACAAGCTTAATATGGGTCTGCAGTGAAGTGGAGTAATCAAAAATCTCTAATGCCATCTTGGGCAGCATTAGGAGTAACATTGCTTCCTGGAACAAAGAGATGATAGTTCCGATGTCCCCCACCCTTGGCACACACCCTGTTTGTGCCCAAAAGATGTCAAAAAGCTGATAGGAATCTAGAAGAGGACAGCCAAGAGAGTGAAAAATCATGAGTTTATTACCTAAGTAGATCAACTGAAGAAACTTGGCATATTTAGTCTTAGGAATATTCGAGGAAAACATGAGTACTGTCTTTAACTCTGTGAAGGGTTGTCTTGTAGAGGAGGAAGTAGACTTGTTATATTTGACCCTAGAGGCCAGAACCAGGAGCAATGGTGCCAGTTGCACGGGCACATTTAGATTTGAGATTAGGGAAAATCCAACAATGAGAGTTGTCCCACATTGGGAAGATGATGGACTGGTACTGGGAGAGTGGTGAGCTGCCTCAAGAAGTGGTGAATATCTCCTCCTGGGAGGTCTTCAAAGAGATGCAGAACAATTACATGTTGAGGGAACTTTAGGAGGAATTCTCATGTATGAGGTAGATTAGATGGCCATTGACATCCTTTCCAACTCCCATAGTTTAAGTATTCAAATCCAGACTTTATTACTTCAGGTCCTATTACCTATCCTTTAAGTTAGACTGGTTCTGGGAGAGGAAGGAAGACAGAAAGGAAAGAAATATAAGTCTTAGAACCAAACAAGCGATAATTACATTACTATATACAACCAATTAGGCAAACAGCTCTGAAGCAAAGATGTTTATTTCCATCAAGAATGTGTGGGATTTGGATAGACTCGAGCCTGAGGAGGAGGGAAAGGTTACAGCTTTTATAATGTTGGAAGGAAGGAAGGAAGGAAGGAAGGAAGGAAGGAAGGAAGGAAGGAAGGAAGGAAGGAAGGAAGGAAGGAAGGAAGGAAGGAAGGAAGGGAGGGAGGGAGGAAGGGAGGAAGGGAGGAAGGGAGGAAGGAAGGAAGGAAGGAAGGAAGGGAGGGAGGGAGGGAGGGAGGGAGGAAGGGAGGAAGGAAGGAAGGGAGGGATGGAGGAAGGAAGGAAGGAAGGAAGGAAGGAAGGAAGGAAGGAAGGAAGGAAGGAAGGAAGGAAGGAAGGAAGGAAGGAAGGAAGGAAGGAAGGGAGGGAGGGAGGGAGGGAGGAAGGGAGGAAGGGAGGGAGGGAGGAAGGAAGGAAGGAAGGAAGGAAGGAAGGGAGGGAGGGAGGGAGAGAGGGAGGGAAGGAGGGAGAGAGGGAGAGAGGGAGGGAGGGAGGGAAGGAAGGAGGGAAGGAAGGAAGGAAGGAAGGAAGGAAGGAAGGAAGGAAGGAAGGAAGGAAGGAAGGAAGGAAGGAAGGAAGGAAGGAAGGAAGGAAGGAAGGAAGGAAGGAAGGAAGGAAGGAAGGAAGGAAGGAAGGAAGGAAGGAAGGAAGGAAGGAAGGAAGGAAGCTCTGAAATGAAAATGACCTTAATCTTTTCTTAAAACTTAGTGGTAGGTAGCTACTGGGCAACTAAGTGGATTGAGAGCCAGACCTAGAGATGGGAGGTCCTAGGTTCAAATCTAGTCTCAGACACTTCCTAGCTTTGTGACCCTGGGTACACATGAGGGTACATCAATAGATGATAATGCACAAAGACAATTGTCATGCTCGGTCACCAATAGACTACCACTAACTGACCCTGGGTAAGTCACTTAACCCTCATTGCCTAGCCCTTACCACTCTTCTGCCTTGGAACCAATATATTGTATTAATTCTAAGGTGGAAGGTAAGGTTAAAAAAACCTTAGTGATATCTTTTGTTTTCATATCAGTTAAATTTATTCTCTTATTCTTCCCCCTCTCCTCCTATTAGAGAGGCATCTCATGTAACCAAAAAAAAATTATTTTAAACAAAAAGAGGAAGAAGAAAAAATCAGTAAACCAATCAGTGCATTGAAAAAGTCTGAAAATATGTGCAGTATTTTGTACTCATGAGCCACTTGCCTCTGCAAATGGAGGTGGGGGGGGGAATAAAAGTGTGTCTTCTCATAACTCTTCTTTCTGTTATCTTTTACATTCAGGTTGTTGCTCACGTTGGGCATATTGCTTTCCTAGCTTTTCTAGGAACAGCAGTCCCTACCCTGAAGGAACTTACTCTCTACTAGGAGTAATGCTATGAGAGATTGCAGACACTCTTCAGAGATGGCTCCAGTGTAGGACCTTCATCCTTTATCCATTCAGTTGTAGATACTAGAGGGAACCAGGACAAGTAAAGGGGCATGATCAAACCAATATATCTGCTTCCCTGTTGACAAGCTCATTTGAGGATTGAGCAATAGTTTCTTTCCCTTCAAATGCATTAATTCGAGGAACCCCTGAGCTTCCTGCAGTTTATAAGAATTTTAGTGGTCCAGAAGTAGCTTCAATACACCAAAGACTCTATTAACAGGGAGTTTAGAGATGGGATAGCAACACGTGTGGAATATAAGACAATCAGATCTTCTTTGTACTGACAGGAACACTTGCAGAGGACTGATTTTTACAGTAGAAAGGATTGGGACATTGCTGGCCCCATTGATAAATTTGCTCATGATCTATAGTCCAGTCCTGCCAAAGGTGATCTTTGCAACCCTAGCCATCACTACCTGCCTTCTGACTTTCTTCTTCCTCCCTGAAACAAAGAACCAACCAGTACCTGACACCATCCAGGAAATGGAATGTGGGTAAGTACTACCTGGGGCATCTTGGGAAGACCACTTAACTTCTCTGAGCTTTATTTTAGTCATCTATAAGAAAGAGGGAGTTGGACTAAATTAATGAATCCATGCATTTATTAAGCTCTTCCTGTGTGCCCACCCCTGTGTGAAAGACAGTGAAAACAAATACATCAGCAAACAGTCCCTACCCTGAAGAGGATGACATTCTACTATTGGAAGAAAATATATATGAGAGCATCATGGGGACAAAAGAATATTTTGATATCCTGAGGGGAGCCACTGGAGGGTGACTTAACAAAAGTTTCGAAGGCAGCATTGTTTTCCATGACAATGACAGAAGTTAGGAGGGAGAGGCATCATTCTTCCCAGTTTTGCTGACACTCCTCCTTGCCCTACATAAGATATCCACAAGAAGATAAAAGGGGTGTGTGTGTCATTTGTATAGCCGGTAAGCTCCTTGCAGGCAGGGACTGCACTTGACTTCATCTTTGCATCTTTAGTACCCAGTATACTACTACAATCCCTTTCTACAATAGGAGGTTTCAAAACCTCATATTCTTCCCATTCAGGTTGAGAGAGTATGAGAAGCAAATAAAAGAGAGAGAAGTAGTCGTTAAGAAAGAAGGAGGGTGGGGGCAGCTGGGTAGCTCAGTGGATTGAGAGCTAGGCCTAGAGATGGGAGGTCCTAGGTTCAAATCTGGCCTCAGCCACTTCCCAGCTGTGTGACCCTGGGCAAGTCACTTGACCCCCATTGCCTAGCCCTTACCACTCTTCTGCCTTGGAGTCAATTGACCCCAAGACGGAAGGTAAGGGTTTTAATTAAAAAAAAAAAAGAAAGAAAGAAGGAGGGCAATAAGAGGAGAACAGGGCTTGGGGGGCCAGGGAAGAATGTAGGGAGAGAGAAGGAAAGGGCTCTTAGATATTTGCTGATTTTTTTTTATTATTATTAAAAACCCTCACCTTCTGTCTTGGAGTCAATACTATGTATTGGCTCCAAGTCAGAAGAGTGGTCAGGGCTAGACAATGAGAGTCAAGTGACTTGCCCAGGATCACACAGCTAGGAAGTGTCTGAGGCCAGATTTGAACCCAGGACCTCCCATCTCTAGGCCTGGCTCTCAATCCACTGAGCTACCCAGCTGCCCCCAGATATTTGCTGATTTTAAGGATTCAGGAATGAGATAGAGAGTCAGTAAAGGAAATAAAGAATAGTCTCAGGTCCTGTGGTGCCATGGAAAGCATTTGACTTAGAAACCAGAGGCGTGGGTCAAGGCCTAATTGGCCAGTTGATAACCACATGATGTTGGATTTTAGGACCATACCAAGGCTGAACAGCTGAGATACTTCCTAGCTCTGACATCTCACCTTAGACATCATTGTGTCTATTTCCATCACTTGACAGTTGAGGAAACGGGTCCAAAGGGGCAGGGTAATGCCAAAGTCCTACAAATGGTAACTAGCAGAGCTGGGATCTGGCTGCAGGTCTCGGATCACAAACCCAGCTCATTTCTCCACTGGGCCATGGAAAGAAACATTTCTCCAGTAGCATCCAAGCTCCTCAAGGCCTCCAAAAGATTCATAAAATGACAGGTTAGAGCCCTCAGTGTACAGATGAGGGAAAAAGGAACTGGCCACATTCACATGGGTAAAGGGGATGGAGGCGAGGCTTTTTCCACTGTACTCCATTGTTTTTGCATCCTCACTGACCAACACATAAGAGAAACTTAACAAATGCTTGTTGAATTGGATTGAATTGTGAGATGACAATCTCTTAAAAACTGAAGGCGTTACTACCTGGTGGTACCCCAAACTACTGACTCATTGACTCCACAACCCCCGAGAGTCATAGAGAGTCATCATGGGCCACATTGTCCCCCATTTCAATTTTCCTGCCCCCCAATAGAGTGAGGTCATAGTTGTAAAATCACTTAGCATGGTGCCAGACACATGGTGGATGCTTGAAAAATACTTATGCTCTTCCCTTCCCTCCTTTACGCTCTCCTGGTTTTTCATGCTTTTTTTGTTTGTTTGTTTTTGTTTCCATTCATTCATGGGAAGACATTCAAGAAAAGAAGCAAGTCCAAGAAATCAAGGTGACACCAAAGTAAAAATAAGCCAATTTTAGGATTTCTCCAGGAGTCTGATGGAAACAAAAATGGCTGTGGTCTAACCTGGGGGTTCCTCATCAGCCAGTGGGAAGGCACTGCATTTGGTGCTTTGGGGACTCCAGGCTTCCAAGAAGTTCCAGTAGCATCAATCAGTCAGCAAGCTTTAAATAAACAGTTACTAGGCACTGGAGATACAACGACAAAAAATCAGCAAGTTTTGCACTCATGAATCTCCTGTTTTAACTGAGAAAACAACATAGGGACAAATAAATAAGTACAAAATCAATTAAAATCAAGAGTCTCAGAAGACATGCCTCCGAGAATCTGCGCCCATTTACTTGAAGCTGCCTTGATTCCAAGGAGTGTTCACAAGCAAAAGCCAATGGCTTAAAGACCAATGCCTTCAGAACTGCTGCCTGAGGAGGCTCCCCCTCGAATACAACCTGGATTTCTAAGGGAATTTAGCTGCCTCTGGTTCAGGAACTCCAGGCTGGAAAGGGTACTCAAAAGATGTTCTCTGATTTTTCCTTCAAGGGATGTCCATCTACTCATCCTCCTCCAAACTCTCCAAGCTTTCCTCTTGCTGCCAGCATCAAGGATAAACTCTTCTGCCAGGCCATTCAAGCCCTCCACAAACTGAAAACCAAATTTAGTTCTCATTATTCCCCTTATTAAACCTCTGTTCTAGCCCATCTTGTCTTTCAACCTTGCCCAGTCTGTGTCGCTATGTCTGGAATATTTTCCCAACTTACTTTTTCCTCTTGACAGTCCTTAGGTGCCAACTCAAATGGAAAAAACATTCTTCATTCTCATAGTTATTAGTGATCTTCCCTTCTTCAAATTGCCTTGTATATTCAATTTTCTATTTGTATTGTATCTGTCATTTGCCCCATACAGTGGAACTTCCTGGAATGTAAGAATTATTTTTGTTTGTTTTCTCTTCATATTTTCAGCACCCAGAATGGTGCCCTGTCCAGTGGGGGCTTAATAAATGATTATTGAATTGAATTAAATTGATTCTAATTGAATTATTGAAAATCAACTTGAAGAGAGATCATTAAAACTTGACAGTTGGCAGAAAACCAGGTGGAATTCAGTATGTAAAACAAGAGAGTTTCACATCTCCATTTATTGGGCAATACCTGAGACCATAGCAAGAAAGAACAAGAAAGAAAAAAGCCACACGGTTCATTTCCCAATTGATAAATGACCAAAGGAAATGGGTAGTTTTCAAATGAAAAAAATCCAAATATCAAGCACAGATTAATAATAATAATAATTGATAACATTTCTCTAGAGCTTTAAAGTTCATAAAAGTGCTCCTTTACAAATATTAGGCCATTTTATTTTCACAACTCTATACCCAGGTTCTTCATCCATCTAGTATCTGAAATAGGATCTGAACTTGGGTCTTCCTGATGTCTCATGTAGTGCCCTATTTACTGGAGTTCCTAAGTGCCAATGTGTGAATAAATGCTCCAAATTTCCAATAAATAAAAAAATATGAAATAAAAAACAATGAGATTCCAAGTCACACTCCTCAGACTGGCAAAGATGACAGAAATGACAAGTGATGGAGGGGCTGTGAGAAAACAGGCACATTGATGCACTCTTGGTGGAGCTGTGAATTTGTCTAACTATGCAAGAAACCAATCTGGAATTATGTCCAAAAAGTCACTAAACAACGTGTACCCTTTGACCCATCAGCATCACTACTAATCTTAAATTGCATAGATAAACAATGGAACAGAACCCATATGTGTATATGTACAGAATATCTGTAATGATTGCTTTTATGGTGACAAAGAAGTGGAGATGGAAGAAATAAAGAAATCTCTTGGCCATAATTCTGAGTTGATAAACTGACTTTATTCATGGGTAAATAGAGTCAATGGTCCATCACCACTCCCAGTCTGTATGAAGGACATCTTGTGGATGTTCACAGTTGTTTTTATAAGCCTTTGACAGCTGATACAAATAACTGACTAACAAAACCTACATACTCAAAGTATCTTAGTTATAGTTAATAAATTCTAGTATAAGGTCCAAGCACTTTCTTGATCCTGCCATTGCTATCTTCAGTCAATATTTTAGGAAAAGACTTACTAATATTGTAATAGACAATAACCCACAAAAAGAAACTTAAAGATACAGAAAGTTGTCTCTTTGAGTCATAAAATCTGAGCAGCCTACCATTGCCATAAATTCCCAGATTCCTACCTTTATAACTGACTCCATGATTGCTTCTGTTATCTTTATTGAGTAAAGATATGTACTTAATATAAGAAGCTCTTTAACTAACTCTCTCCTTATCTATCAGAGTTAATAAACAACTGGGACTAGCCTTTCTAACTTTCTAGTTACATATACTGTAAGATGAAGTAGTCTCATACTAAATGTTATAAAAAGAAATTAAATGGGGGGCAGCTGGGTAGCTCAGTGGATTGAGAGTCAGATCCAGAGATGGGAGGTCCTGGGTTCAAATTTAACCTCAGACACCTCCTAGCTGTGTGACCCTGGGCAAGTCACTTGACCCCCATTGCCTAGCCCCTATTGCTCTTTTGCCTTATAACCAATACCCAGTATTGCTTCTAAGATGGAAGGAGAGGATTTATAAAAAAATATTAAATTTAAATTAAAAAAAAGAAATTAAATGAAATAAATACAAGTTAAGCTCTTCAGATGCTAAGCAGATGCCCATCAAATGGGGGAATGACTAAAGAAATTATGGTCTGTGAATCTGATATTAATTCTGCTTCACCATTAAGAAATGATGAAAGGTATGATTTCAGGAAATCTAAAAAGACCCACCTAAACTGACAAAGAGTGAAGTGAGCGGAAGCAGAAGAACAATATTTGCAATATCAGCAACATTGTAAGGACAAACAACTTGGAAAGATTTAGGAACACTGATCAGTGTAATGACCAAACCGTAGTCCAGAGGACAGAGTGACCCATTCAAGATATAGAATAAGACACAATTTGGGACACAGCCAATGGGGGAGCTACTGTTGCTTAACTATGCTTATTTGGTTTGGAGTTTTTTGTTTTTGTTTTTGTTTTTTCAAAATGATTGTCTTTATGGAACAGGTATAATGACAGTAGAAACAAAGTTATTTTTCCCACAAACTGAGTTACACTCTCTTAAAAATAAATAGCAACCATGGGAAGAATAGAAACTCAGAATTCACAAGTGGAGAGGCACACCTGTAGGGAACACATATGGCCAAGATACTTATACCTCCAACAACCCGGGTCCTCGGATGCCTACTGATGTCCTTGTCCTACTCCGTGGGGTGACATGATGTCTCTGCATCAGAGGCAGGACACATGGCTTTGGTGTTCAGTCATGGGTTCTACCATCCCTAATTGTGGGATTACCTGAAATTCAGGGCTAGGTACCATTATACACCTTTGGAAACAACAGAAATGTCTGCCCTATGATTGGCAAATGTGCAGGTCTAGTCTCTACCATTGTAGCAGTTCACCTCTAGCTATGGGCAAGGGAAACAGTTAGAAGGTACAGAGTGGCTTAGAAGAGAGCAGCTCAGTCTTGTGCATGGCTAGGAAAGCCTCTGACCCTTGACCCCAGCTTCCCCCAGGTTAAGTGGGAAAATGGGTTTCTTTGTGTTCACCTGGCTAAGATAAACCACACCTATACCTTGTCATTAACCAATGATAATCATCCCTATATGTTGTGCATATTTGCATATCAAAGACATTAAAAACAGAGCCACAGCAATCTCCGCCCTCTCGCTCTCTTGGATCTCAGCTCTCACTGATGCCTGTCCTTGCTGGAGCTTGGCCTCTGGCCAAGCTCCATCTTTAATCCTTCTCTATCTCTCTCACCTGGGACCTGGCCTTTGGCCAGGCACTTTCTTTTCTCTATCATGTCTCCGACCTATGTGGTATTAAATTTGGATCACTGGACGGGATTAGCCTTTCGGAAAGAGGTCCAGACTGATTGGGGTTCTGCTGTGGCTCCATTATAATCAATAAGGCCTGGTTTTCTGACTCATTTCTGCCATCTCATATCTAGAACTTGGCTCCCTCATGCCCTTCAAGGTATACAAATCTTCTATCCTTTTTCTATCTTCCTACCTTGTGGCTTCTTGCGGGTTCGGGAAGCCTCAACCATCTCTAACTTTGAACTTAATCTAAAATCTGACCTGGAGTACACTTATTTCTAATTAGAAATAAGTAGGATTCTAGGACCAACTATGCATATTTGTTGGACAGTTCTGATTTCTTTCATTTCAATGGAAGAGAGAAGTTCAGTGAGGTAGAGAAAGACTAGGGATAAAGTAAAAAACAAAAATAAGAAGACAAGGGGAGGGAGAGCCAGAAGGAATAACAGAGAACCAGGATACCTTTGAAAGTAGCATGTTGAATGTATAAAATATTAAGAAAAAAAAGTATGCTTTATACTGTGATTGAAGGAAATGGGCACAGAGAGAAGAAATGAAATGCAAAAGAGGAGGAGCTCAAGAAAGTGCATGGAATCCAGACCCAAACCCATGGGGGAGGAGAGAGAGAATTCCATGGAAGGTTAAGGAAGGAGGCAGTTAGCCCCAAGCTGAATTCTGGACAGTCACTTCTGCCGTGGGGTGGTTTGGTCTACACACCATTTCACTTCTCTCTGGCTAACCTCTTTGGAAAGAGGAAAAACTGAAGAAGGTCTTGGCTGTTACCTTTCTCCATCTAACTTGAGCCGAAGAAAAAGAGTCTTGCCCAGAAAAGACCTCAGCAAGATTATTTCTGTTTATTCACTTTTTGAAGAGACTTATACCAAAGCCTTCAATAAGTGATAAAACCTAGATTTAGGAAAGACCCTCTCCCTCTCTCCCAGCTTCCCCCTTATTTTCTCCCCCCCCCCCACCCCAAGAAAATAAACAGGTCCTTTTCAACTAAAGAAACTTTTCTAAAGATTTTGTGATTAGAGGGAGGAACTGATTCACCATCTGTGAGGAGACCTCCATTAGGCTGCTTAGTGAGGAGAACAGGAAGTAAGGGGATTCTCAGGAATCAGCTCCCTTCCTTCAAAAGCTGTTTCCTGGTGATTCCCCTATTATTATCTCTCACTATTCCCCCCTCTAATACAATACATAATAGAGATTCACACTTGTTTCTGTTCTACAATGTTTATGGAAATGCTATTTTTGCTTTTTATAAATAAGTCAATCAACATTTATTGAGTGCCTACTAGGTGCTAGCCACTGTGCTTAAACACTAAGGACACAAAAAATGCAAAAGGCAGTCACTGACTTCAAGGATCTCACAACCTAATGGGGGAAGACAACATGCAAACGAATATATACAAATAAGCTACATAGAGGAAGTAAGAGATGTCACCAGAATTAACAGGGGTTGGAGAAAGCTCCCTGAAGAAGTTGAAATTTTAGGTGGAACTAAGAGGAAGCCAAAGAAGCCACAAGGCAGAGATGGCAAGGGAAAGCCTTCCTTCCAATCATGGGAAACAAAGAGACAGATTGCCCTGAATAAAGAAATGGAGTGTCTTGTTAATGGACCAGTTAGGAGGCCTGTGTCACTGGATCAAAGAGTGAATATTGGGCAGTGAAGTATATGAAGCCTGAAGGGATAGGAGGAGGTTAGGTTATAAAGGGCCTTGAATGCCAAACAGAGCATTTTATTGCTGTTTTTAAGGGCAAGAGGAAGCCAATGAAACACTAATTTTTGGACATGGCTAATAGGAGAATCTCTGTTGCTTAACTATGCTTATTTGGTTTGAAGGTTTTTTTTAATACAATTACACAATTATCTTTACACAAAGAGATCTAAATATTTGGAGAATTGTTCATTTATTATGGATAAGCCAAGATAACATAAAAATGATAATAACTAGATAATTATTTTAGGTATTCAGTGCAATACCACTTAAATTACCAAAGACTTATTTTATGGAGTATAAAAAATTATAACAAAATTCATCTGGAATAATAAAATATCAAGAACATCAAGAGAATCAGTGACATTTAAAATGGGAAGGAAGGGAAACTAGTATTACCAGATCTCAAAATATACTACAAAAGTGTAATTAACAAAACAATTTTGTGCTAAATAAGAAATAGAGAGGTTAATCAGTTAGATACCCAGCACAGAGAAACAAAGGCACACAGTAGCCTAAATATTTGATAGATACAAAGATCTCAGCTGTGGAGACACGGACTCACTAGCTGACCAAAACTGTTAGGAAAACTGGAAAATAGTCTGGCAGAAATAAGGCATAGACCAACATCTCACACAATATAGTAGTAGTAAGTAGTAGTAGTAGTAGTAGTAGTAGTAGTAGTAGTAGTAGTAGTAGTAGTAGTAGTAGTAGTAGTAGTCTCTCAACAATTTAGATGTCAAGGAGCCACAGTCAGGATCACACAGGACCTAGCAGCCTCCACACTGAAGGATGAGAAGGCTTGGAATATAATATTCTGAAAGGCAAGGGAACTGGGTCTACAACAAAGAATCAACTATCTAGCAAAACTGAGTATACTCCTTAAGGGGAAGTATAGTCACTAATAAAATAGAAGTCTTCCAAGCCTTCCTAAAGAAAAGACCAGATTTGAACAGAAAATTTGAAGCCCAAACACAAAATCTAAGACAAAACAAGGTAAACAAAAAAGAGTAAAAATTTAATGGCTTAAATAAGGCTAAAGGGTATATATTCCTATATGGAGTGATGATATATGTAACTCTAAAAAATTATTATCATTGTCATAGTAGTTAAAATGGGCAAAATATATCACATAAAGAAGCACTGTGGGTGGGTGGGTAGGAAACCAATATAATGGAAAGGAGAAAGAGGTTGGTGATAGTTAATACTTAAACTGTACTCTCATTGGAATTGGCTCAGAGAGAGAACAGCCAGACTCATTGGAGTATAGAATTATATCATACCCTGCAGAAAAGTAGAAGGGAAATAAGAAACAGGGTGTATGGGAGGGGAGAAATACAATAAAAGGGAGAAGCTGGCGGGGGGGGGGGGCAGCATCCAAAAAGTACTATAGTAAGAGGGAAGTAAGAAGGGAGGGGGAGATAAGGGGAACAATATAACAGGAGGGAAAAGTAGGGGAGACTAACTAAAAGCAAAACACTGGAAGGAAGGAGAAGAAGGGAAGGAGTAAGATCAGGTTTAAAGAAGGAAGTTAAAATGGAGTTGAATACACAGATGGTAATCATAACTGTGAATGTGAATGGGATGAACTCACCCATAAAATACAAGTGGATAGCAAAGTGGATTAAACACCAGAATCCTAGTATAGGTTATCTATAAGAAATACACATGAGGCAGATAGAGACACATGGGTAAAAGTAAAAGGCTAGAGCAGAATCTATTGGGCTGCAACTAAGACAAAGAAGGACAGGAAGAGCAATCATAATTTCAGATAAAGCTAAAGTTAAAATAGATTCAAATAAAAGAGACGAGAAAGGAAACATCTAGGTAAAAGAAAACATAAATAATGAAGAAATATCAGTACTCAACATATATCCACCAAATGGTACATCTTCCAGATTTTTAAAGCAGAAATTAAAGTAGCTCAATGAGGAAATAGATAGTAAAAGTGGGGGACCTCAAACTTCCCCTATTAAACTATGTAAACCAAACCAAAAAATAAATTAAGAAGAAGTAAGGGAAGTGAATGAAATGTTAGGGAAATTAGAACTAATAGATGACTGGAGAAAACTGAATAGGAATAAAAAGGAAAATACCTTTTTTTCTGTAGCAGACGGTACATCTATATAACAATACAAATATTGACCATGTACTAGGGCATAAAAATATAGCTAACAAATGCAGAAAAGCAGAAGTAATAAAAAACCTTCTCAGATCATAATATGATAAAAATAATAATTAATAAGGGTACATGGAGAGGCAAATTTAAAAGGTATTGGAAATTAAATTATTTAATTCTTGAAAACTGGTGGGTTTTTCTCACTTTGGGAAAAAACAAATAAAACAGATAAAGTTTTGGTTAACCTAATTTTAAAAAAAGAACAAAGGAATCAAATCAACAGTATCAAAAATGAAAAGGGAGATAACACCTCTAAGAAAAAAGTAATTAGGGTAATTATTAAGAGCTATTTTGCCCAATTATATAACCACAAATATGACTATCTAGGTAAAATGGACAAATATCTACAAAAATACAAATTGCCCAGATTAACAAAAGAGGAAATAGAATACTCAAATAATCCCATCTGAAAAAGAAATTGAACAAGCCATCAACAAACTCCCCAATAAAACATTCCCATGCATTCAGAAGTGAATTCTATCAAACATTTAAAGAACAACTAATTCCAATACTATACAAACTATTTGACAGAATAAGCAAAGAAGGAGTTCTACCAAATTTCTTTTACTACACAAATATGGTACTGATTCCAAAGTCAGGCAGATAAAAAACAGAGAAAGAAAACTACAGACCAATCTCCCTAATGGATATAGATGCAAAAATCTTAAATAAAATACTAGCAAAGGCACCACAGTAAGTTATCACAAGGATTATTCACTACGACCAAGTGGATTTATACCATGAATGCAAGACTGGATTAATATTAGGGAAGCTATCTGCATAATTGACCATATCAAAAAACAAACTAATAAAAATCACATGATTATCTCAATAGATACAGGAAAAGCCTTTGACAAAATATGACATCCATCCCTATTGAAAACACTAGAAAGTTTAGGAATAGAAGGGTCATTTCTCAAAATAATAAACATGTCTAAATATTTAAAACCATTATCAAGTATCATCTGCAATGGGGACAAGTTAGAAGCCTTCCCAATAAGATCAGGAGTGAAACAAGGATGCCCATTATCACCTCTATTATTTGACATTGTACTAGAAACACTAGCAGTAGCAATTAGAGAAGGAAATGAAATTGAAGGGATTAAAGTAGGCAATGAGGAATCTATATTATCATTCTCTGCAAATGATATGATGGTACAGAATATCAACTAAAAAGTTAGTGGAAATAATTAACAACTTTAGCAAAGTTTCAGGATTCAAGATAAACCCACATAAATCATCAGCATTTCTGTATATCTCCAACAAAATTCAGCAGCAGGAGTTAGAAAGAGAAACTCCATTTAAAATCACTCTAGACAATATAAATATTTAGGAATTTATCTACCAAGACAAACACAGGAATATATGAACAGAACGATGAAACACTTTCCACACAATCAAAACTAGATCTAAATAATTGGGAAAACATTAATTACTTATGGGTAGCATGAGCTAATACAATAAAAATGACCATTCTACCCAAATTAATTTACATATTTAGTGTCATACTTTGAAGATTGGATTTAGCTCTCCCCTGGTTATAACAATAAACGTACTTAGCTCTTCCTTTATTGTGAAGATTAAACTGTAATCCCCTATCTATTTTTAGATTTTAATCCCCAAAGTGTAAACCCAATATTTAAAGTAGATCTACCAATTTTAACCACAAAAAGGCGTGAACTAACCACAAAAAGTATGAACATTCGTTTCATACATTGAGTGGGAGGTCTATGACCCATGTGTGAAAGAATGGACAGTCCTAGAGAAAAGCATCTGCTGTGATTGGTAGACATAAAATTTAGGGGAGGTGACACAAGAGAAAAAGGTCTTTAAATAGTGGAAACAGACACACAGGAGGCTCATTTTCATTGATCAGTCACTCAGAGTTGGACTGAAAGACAGATACTCAGACTTGGTGCGAAGACACTTGGTTATGGAACTGGACCCCTGGAGGAGCTTGTGCAGGAGACCTCAGACTGCTTTCCTTTTAGATGGTCACTGTGGTGAGGGTAAAGGCTGACTTAGTTCCTTGCCCTTTTTGGAGGTGTGAACCTCTGAGAAAGGCCTATCATCTTGAGACTCCTTTCCCCTGTCTGGGGTCTTAAAATTTCTACTTGGCTCAGAAGAAACTGGGACTTTCTCCCTCTCTCTCTCCCTCCCTTTTTCTCTCTTCATTAATATCTTCCTCTATTGTAAAATAAACTACCATAATTCCATTTACTTGAGTAATTCATTTTGGGATTTAGAAATTAAATCCCTGGCAACCACCAATAAAATATTCAATCCAACCAATGCATTTAACAATACCTATCAAACTCCCAAGAATTTTTTTTATACAATTAGAAAAAAAACTATAACAAAGTTCATCTGGAAGAATGAAACATCAAGAATATCAAGGGAACTGATGAAAAAAAAAGTGAAGGATGGGGGCCTAGCAGTTCCAGATCTTAAACTGTATTATAAACCAGTGATCATCAAAACAGTATGGCACTGGTTAAGAGACAGAAGGGTGGATCAATGGAATAGACTAGGGGGTAAATGACCTCAGCAAGCTAGTGTTCCATAAACCTAAAGATCCCAGCTTTAGGGACAAGAGTTCACTATTTGACAAAAACTACTGGGAAAATTGGAAAACAATATGGGAAAAATTAAGTTTAGATCAACATTTCACACCCTATACCAAGATAAATTCAATTGGTTAAATGACTTAAATATGAAAGGGAAATCATAAATCAATTAGGTTAACATAGAATAGTATACCTGTCAGAACTATGGGAAGGGAAGGAATTTAAGACCAGGCAAGAGATAGAGAACATTACAAAATGTAAAGTGAGTGATTTTGATTGTGTTAAATTTAAAAGTGTTTGTACAAACAAAACCAATGCAACCAACATTAGAAGGAAAGCAACAAACTGGGAAAACTTTTTCATAACAAAATTCTCTGAAAAAGGTTCAATTTCCCAAATATATAAGGAACTAAGTCAAATTTACAAAAAATCAAGTCATTCCCTAATTGGCAAATGGTCAAAGGATATGAATAAGCAGTTTTCAGATGAATAAATCAAAACTATCAATAACCACATGAAAAAGTGTTCTAAATCCCTCCTGATTAGAGAAATGAAAATCAGAACAATGCTGAGGCACCAGCTCACACCTAGCAAATTGGCCATTATGACAGCAAAGGAAAATAATAAATGTTGGAGGGGATGTGGCAAAATTGGGACACTAATGCATTGCTAGTGGAGTTGTGAATTGATCCAACCATTCTGCAGGGCAATTTGGAACTATGCCCAAAGAGTTTTAAAAGACTTCCTGTCTTTTGATTCAGCCATATCACAGCTGGGTTTGAACCCCAAAGAGAAAAATACTTGTACAAAAATATTTATAGCCATGCTTTTTATCATAAATGGCAAAAAAAAAGGAAAATGAGGGGCAGTCAATTGAGGAATGGCTGAAAAAATTGTGGAATCTGGTGGTGATGGAATATTATTGTGCTGCAAGGAATGAAGAACTGGAGGAATTCCATGTGAACTGGAACAACCTCCAAGAATTGTTGCAGAATGAAAGGAGCAGAACCAGGAGAATGTTGTACACAGAGACTGATATGCTGTGACACAATCAAATGTAACTGTCTTTGCTACTAGCAGCAATGCAAAATACCAGGACAATACCAAGGAACTTTTGAGAAAGAACACTGTCCACATCCAGAGAAAGAACTGGGGGAGCAGAAATACAGAAGAAAAACATATGATTGATTATGTGGTTCGATGGAGATATGACTGGGGTTTTGGCTTTAGAAGAACAATGTGAATAATATGGACAAAGTTTTGAACAATGATACATGTATAACCCAGTGGAATTGCGTCTCAGACTCTGGGAGAGGGGAGGGAAAAGGGAAAGGAAAGAACATGAATCTTAATAGTGAGCCTGGCTTCAATTCCTGCACTTGAGCATCAAGAAATCAGCTTCACAAGTAGAAGATGGGGGAGTTGCGGACAGATAACATTTGACCTGATCACGTTCTTGAGATTTTAGTAGATCCAAAGTAGTAGAATGAGGCAGTCAAAAAAAGTGATTGTGATTTAGGCTGCAGTAATCGGTTTATAGCTTTGGGGAATAAAGAGGTAAATGGTCTCTCTGTACTGGGCAGTAGCCAGATAGATGGGAGAGCTGAGTGCAAACATCCAAAGGGAAGCCATGCTCAAAGGGCAGAAAGTGGAAGTTACCAAGACACATACTTGGGCTGAATGTCAAGAAAAGCTTCCTATCCATTTGGGCTGCCCCGGGGGCTGCTGTGTTGCCCCTCTTTGGAGGGCTTCAGGCAGAGGTATGATGATGATGGATGGAGTAGGTTATAGAAGGGATTCCTTTCATGTGTAGGTTGAACTGGATGGATTTGCTTTTAATTTTCAAATTCTGAGATTCAGGTTGATGCATTCTTTATTATCTATCCTATGCCTACAATGCTTATCTGCCTTCCTTATGTCTTTCTCTAGGTTTTCCTGGCTTCTTTCAAATCCCAGATAAAATCTTGCATCATTCAAGAAATCTTTCCAAATCCCTCTAATTCTGGGACCTGCCTTCTGTTGATTATTTCCATTTACCCTGTATTTGGTTTTTATTTAAACCTTTATCTTCAGTCTTAGACTAATTACTATGCATTCATTCCAAGTTGGAAGAGTGATCTAGGTGATAGGGGTTAAGTGACTCACCCAAGGTCACATAGCTAGGAAGTGTCTGAAGCCTTATTTGAACCTCCCTTCTCTAGCCTGGCTTCTCAATTCACTGGGTCACCTACCTGCCCCGCTTATATAGTTGTATTGTACAAAGTTGTTTGCAAGTTGTCTTTCTTTATTGAACTGTGAGCTCTCTGACAGCAGTTGCTATTCCTTCCTTTTTTTTTTTTGGATCCTCACCAGGTAGTGCCTGATATATAGTAGGTCCTTTTTTTTTTTAGACCCTTGCCTTTTTAGAATCAGTAGCAAGTATAGATTCCAAGGCAGAAAAGTGTAAGGACTAGAGAATTGGAATAAAGTGACTTGCCCAGGATCTCACATTTAGGAAGTATCTGAGGCCAGATTTGAACCCAGGATCTTTTATCTGTAGGCCTGCCTATATACACTGAGCCACTTAGCTGCCCCAATACTAGATTCTTAATAAATGTTTATTAACTCACTGAATTAGCAGCAGGCTACTAGAATCACCAGAGAATAAACTGAATTATTAGTGCAATTTCTTCAATAATATTTACTTTTTTCCCAATTATATGTCAAAAAAAATTTAAGGTATTAAATTTATCTTATTTTTCCCCAATTACATGTAAAAAATAGCTCCCAACATTTTCCAAAGAAAATTGGGTCTCCAATTCTCTCATTCCTTCCTTCCCCAAGTCCCTTATCCCCCTTGAGATAGTAAGCAATCTCATATACATTTTACATGGGTAATTATATAAAGCATTTTCTGTATTATTCCTTTTGCATAAGGAAACTCAAATAGAAAAAAAATGACAAAAGTGAAAAAATTGCTTTGATTTGGATTCAGACTTCGTTCTTTTTCTCTAGAAAGAGAGCATTTTTGGTCATGATTCCTTTGGGATAGTTTTGGATCATTGTATTGCTGAGAATAGCTCTTATTCATGGTTGTCCATTGCAAAGAATTCCCGTCACTGTACAGTGCCCTCCGGGTTCTGTTTGTTTCACTCTGCTTTGGTTTGTAGAAATCTTTCCAGGTTTTTCTGAGTTCCTCTTGTTTATCATTTCTCACAGCACAATAGTATTCCATTGCAATCATATAGTATAACCTAATCATTCCCCCTTTGATGGGCAGCCTCTCACTTTCCAAATCTTTACCCCTTTTAAAAAGAGTTGTTTTAAATATTTTTGTACGTTTAGGTCCTTATCCTTTTTTAAATCTCTTTGGGATACAAACCCAGTATAATAATTAAAATTTCTGGGAACTGTATATTAATTTATGATTATTTATTACTAAAACGTGTGTGTGTGTGTGTGTGTGTGTGTGTGTGAGAGAGAGAGAGAGAAAGAGAGAGAGAGAGAGAGAGAGAGAGGGAGAGAGGGAGGGAGAGAGACAGAGAGAGAGAGAGGGAGAGAGGGGAGGGAGGGAGAGAGGAGGGGTGGGGGGAGAGGGAGGGAGAGACAGAGACAGATATGGAGACAGATATGGAGACAGAGACAGAGATGGAGACAGAGATGGAGAGAGAGACAGAGAAGAGAGAAGAGACATACAGAGACAGAGAGACAGAGACAGAGATGGAAAGAGAGAGAGAGAGAGAGAGAGAGAGAGAGAGAGAGAGAGAGAGAGAGAGAGAGAGAGAGAGAGAGAGAGAGAGAGAGAGAGAGAGAGAGAGAACCCTGACCTTAGCTACTTTAGTGACAGGGACAACCAAAACATGAACTCAGAAGAAGACAACAATGACAAAAAAGAAAAATGTGAGGTCTCAAAGGAAAGTGTGAAAGGATGGTTAGACTATTAATTATTGTTGTTCTGGTTACAAATTACTATTATTTTTAAAATAGAACAGGAATTGTAAAGCATTTGTTGAAGAAAGAAAAAAGATGCAACGGTGATATGTTTACATAAGCAAAATCATATAACTTATTGACAGAGTGTTATAGTGAAAATCACCTTTGAAGATGTTATAATATTAATTTATGGTCGCCAAGGAATTTACTTAAGAAGTTCCTAAAATGAAACACTCAAGTCAGAATGGAGTTTATGGTGGTTTAATCACAAACAGGAATAAGAAAAGGGAGAGGGAGAGAAGGAGAGAGGAGGAAAGGGAAAAGGTTAACTCAACCTTCTGGCAGAGCCAGAGGGAGTTTAGGCCTTGGAAGGCCAAGGTAGAGAAGAGAATCAGTCCTTATCTCACGTGACCGATCTGAAGGGAAGCTGTCTGCGGACCTCCTCCCTGCTCAAGCTCCTAACACCAACTGGCACCTAGCTCTGTCCACAGGAAGTGAGAGAATTCCAGAGGCTGTTCCCTACCTCACTTCCTGTGCCTCACAAGTGCCAATGGGGGCTCAAGCTTGGCTTAGGACAGCCCAGGTGGGTAGTTAGTTATTTCTGATTTGTCATTGACTAGCACATGCCCGTGTAGTGTGGGTGTGCACAATCCTGGGTGCTAGACCAAGCAAGACGGAGATTTTAAAATTCACAATAGGAAATATATGCAATGCTGCTTTTGATTTACTTTTATCTAGCCTTTCTATTTAATATGTTCAAGAGGCCCAGTTAGGTTTATATTAACCTAGACTTATTCTTAAATACTGCACATAATTATTTTGCCAATTTATTTTAAGCAATATATGTTAAACATATATTAAATCACCAGTAATATTAATCAAATGAAAATTACATGTGCAAAGCACACTTGTTTCTGACTTATAAATACTTTTTAACTGATTAAAATAAGATAATATAATTTATTGTAAATATATATAAACAATTTAAATTAAAGCATTGATTTTAAATACCTTAAATTTTTTTTATTTGCTTTCATTCAAATATATTAGGTAGGGTGCAGAACCAAGATGGCAGCTTGGTAGCATCAAAAGCTGGAATTGCTCTGAGAATCCTTTCAAACCAACCTTAACAAAGAGCCTAAAAAAATACAGGAGTCACAGAACCAACAGAGATGGAATGAGGGGCCTTTCCTACAGAAAACAACTTGCAAGGTAGGAAGAAAAAGACCATTTTCACTGGATAAGGGGGAACCAGAAGTAAAACTGCTCATAGAGAAATGAAGGCCAACCACCCCCCACCCCACCCACTGTGCCAAGTTCCAAGCTAGGCATAAGCCAACTTTGGGATCCTAGGACCCTGCCTACACAAATAGCAGAGCACACCACACCCACCCCTTGAAATCCCAAGCCCTGGCACCAGCCTACAGTGAGACCCTGAAGTCCTTGGCACTTGGCCCTTTCAAGCCTGTGCTGCAGTTAAGCCCCTAGCCCCAGGTTAAAATCTCTCATGATGCTCCAAGTCCTGCAAGCCATCAACAGAGAAGACAGAATCAACAGTTTTCAGAATTTCCAGTCCACAGACAAAAAAAAAGGCTGGGAAAATAAGCAAACAGCAAAAGAAATACCTAACTGTAGAAAATTTTTAAGGCAACAAAGAAGAGCAAGGCACTGATTCAATAGGAAACAGTGAGAACAAAGCAACCACATTCAAAACTTCAAAGAAAAATAAGAATTGGTCTTCAGTGCTAGAAGAGTTCAAAAGGGAATTCAGATTTCAATTAAGAAAGGTAGAAGAAAAATGGGGAAAATAAATTAAAGTAACACAAAGGAAAATAACAGCTTAAAAAGCAAAATTGGTCAACTGGAAAAAGTTGCAAAAATTCATTGAAGAAAAGAGTTTCATGAAAAGTAGAATGGACCAAATGGAAAAAGAGGATGAAAAGGTTATGAAAGAAATTAATTTTTTAAAAATTAGAATTGAGCAAATTGAAGCGTACAACTTCATGAGACATCAAGAAACAATAAAACAAAATCAAAAGAATGAGAAAAATAGAAGAAAATATGAAAAATCTCATTCTAAAAACAACTGACCTAGAAAATTGATCCAGGAGAGACAATCTAAGAATTGTTGGACTACTTGAAAGTCATGACCAAAAAACAAACAACCAAAAAAAAAGAAAAGAAAAGAAAAGAAAAGAAGCCCAGACATCATATTACAAAGAAATGATCAAAGAAAACTTCCCTGATATTCTTGAACAAGAGGGTAAAATAGAAATCAAAAGAATCCACAGATCACCTTCTGCAATAAATCCCCAAATGGCAATTCCCAGGAATGTGACAGCCAAGTTCAAGAGTTCCCAGGCCAAGAAGAAAATACTGCAAAGAGCCGAAAAGAAACTATATCATGGAGCTCCAATCAGGATTGCACAGGATCTGGCAGCTTCCATATTAAAGGATAGGAAGATTTGAAATATAATATTCTGGATTTACAACCAAGAATCACCTCTCCATCAAAACTGACTATATTCTTTCAAGTAAAAATATGGTCATTCATTTAAATACATTTTAAAAAATGAAAATTATATAAAGCAGCTATAACTCACTTTTCCTTTGGGGGTTCTTAAAAGGAAAGTAAATTGATAGAATGACTATTTTAGATCCAGATATTGTATTATCTACACCCCTCATTATTATAATTCTGCGTTACATAATTTTCACTTTAACATTTTAATATCTCATTCTTGAACTATTGAACTGTGGTCCTCCAACCTGAGATCCAGGGGTTTTGCACTCTGGTAAAGTGGCCTCCAAGGTTAAAATGACCTTCCTACACAGAACCAACCAACAATCTTATCCCTGCCCCAATTCATCCTCCAAACTGAGTCAAGTGAGGGAAAGAAAAGATAGCACTCACACTTCTGATCTATGTACCTGGACATGGAGAAGGAATCAATAATCTTCAGGGGTCTGGGAGATGTGGGCTGCCAGAAACTCCTGGTGATGGGTTGTATCAGAAATCAGGCCTCCAAAACCTTACTGACCCTCAGACTTCTTTTAGATGCCAGGATTGGGTGAGAAAAAGAAAGTTATAGAATGTCAAATTAAATTACAAGATATAAATTGCCAAGATTAACAAAAGAGGAAATAAAATACTTAAGTAATCCCATCTCAGAAAAAGAAATTGAACAAGCCATCAAGGAACTCCCCAAGAATACCTTCATCCCTTGAGAACTTGCCTTCAGACTGACCCTTTGTCCCAGATTGAACGATTTTTTGTACATATTATTTGCTTGTCATCTCTCTCATTCTATTGTGAGCTCCTTGAAGGCAGGGATTGTCTTTTGCTTCATTTAGTATTCCCAGAATCTAGCAATTGCTAGACACTTTAATAATATTCATTTACAGACTGACTGAAAATTAAGAAGGAATTGTAGGAATCTATCTTGACAGTCTATCAAAAGGGTTTTAAAAGCAAAAAGGAGGTGGAGGGAGGAAACTACCTATGAATATCCCCCACTGGATACCATAAAAGTAGCTAAAATAAAGAAGCTTAGTAGTTGAGACCCTCAGCACTATACCCAGAAGACAAAATCCAAGGGAAGAATCAGTAGTAAACTCCTTGGCTTTAAAAGTTTGTACACCAATGCCCAATGTTTAGGAAAAAAGGAAAAGGAATTCAAATTCTGAACATAAGGAGGCCAACACAATCTCCTAAGTGTAGGGCAGTTGGTCTTTGAAAGACCAGGACCAAATCATTTCAAAGGGTGTTATAATTAAAATGGTTGATGTTCTTAAACTGTAACAGTTAAAAGAGTGATGTTGTAAACTGTAGTGAATTAAAATGGTGGAAGATATAAATTGTGATAGATATAAGAGAGGGTGAATAAGTTTGAACGCAGAAAATATGTTCACTACAGTGTCTTGGTTTTTAAATCAAATATAAGGTGGTCGCCAGGGAAATATTCCCAATTATTCAAATACCCAAGTGAACTGGGTTTTATAGAGATTTTAATTAATACAAATGTGGAATTAAAGAAAAGAGAGAAAGAGAGAAAAAGGAAATAAGTATGAAGGGCCTTAAGCCAACATGGCCTAGACCTGAGTCTTTTTTTCCTTTCTTTTTTTTTTAAATATATTTTATTTGATCATTTCCAAGCATTATTCGTTAAAGACATAGATCATTTTCTTTTCCTCCCCCCCACCCCCCATAGCCGACGCGTAAGTCCACTGGGCATTAGATGTTTTCTTGATTTGAACCCATTGCTTTGTTGATAGTATTTGCATTAGAGTGTTCATTTAGAGTCTATCCTCTGTCATGTCCCCTCAACCTCTGTATTCAGGCAGTTGCTTTTTCTCGGTGTTTCCACTCCCATAGTTTATCCTTTGCTTATGAATGGTGTTTTTTTCTCCTGGATCCCTGCAAGTTGTTCAGGGACATTACACCGCCCCTAATAGAGAAGTCCATTACGTTCGATTATACCACAGTGTATTAGTCTCTGTGTACAATGTTCTCCTGGTTCTGCTCCTCTCGCTCTGCATCACTTCCTGGAGGTTGTTCCAGTCTCCGTGGAACTTCTCCACTTTATTATTCCTTTGAGCACAATAGTACTCCATCACCAACATATACCACAGTTTGTTCAGCCATTCCCCAATTGATGGGCATCCCCTCGTTTTCCAGTTTTGGGCCACCACAAAGAGCGCAGCTATGAATATTTTTGTACAAGTCTTTGTGTCCATTATCTCTTTGGGGTACAGACCCAGCAGTGCTATGGCTGGGTCAAAGGTAGACCTGAGTCTTAAGAGAGAGAGATCAGTCAGTCAGTCTTTTAACACTCACCACAAGGTCTGTCTCTCTAGTGAAACCAGGCCAGCTCCATCTCAGCTGACTTCACCAGAGAGAGTTCCAGCCAGAGTCCTCCTTAAAGAGCCTTCCAGCCAGAGACTGTTCCAAAGGGCCTCTCTCCAGAGCCTCCAGAGGGACAGAGTCCCCTCAGAGGAGCTCCAGCAAGACCTCCTTAGAGATTGTCCTCCAAGAGCTTCCCTTCTCCAGAGCCTCTCTCAAGAGATTCTTCCCAAGCGATCCTCATCAGAGATCCTCCAAAAGGATTTTTCTCTCAAGAGATTCTGCTTTTTCTTATATAGGGGTTTTTCTCCTATGTCACCTCCCCTAAGTCCTTACATCTACCAATCACTGTAGACGTTTTCCAAAGGACTGCCCATCTGAATTCCTGCTAAGTCAACTAATCTCCTCAGTAAGTCTGAACCAGTGAAAACACAGCTGAGTCAACTAATCTCATTAAGAGAAAACTTGCCCGACCCGTTTAGGTACCTAGCATCTCATTGTATCAATTCTAAAAAACAGGCATGGCTCAAAGAACTCCTTGCCTTATTATAAGCATGGATCCAAGTACTTTCTTTGTTTAGCAAGGAGTTTTCTCCCCTAAAGCAGTCTTAAGTACGGGTGGAGTAGAGGTCCTCCCATTTCTGATCCTGGCGAGTTCTCACATCAAAATGGGGAATGTTTCCCAGGAGGGAATTTGTTCCAATGGAGGATTCCTCAATGTGGAAATTTTTAACATTCACAAGTCTGAGAAATTTCAAGATTTATAAGGGGCCAATAATAAGAGATTAAACTAACTGTAAAGATTCAGTCACTCCTTTTTTGAAGTACAACTAAATTAATTCTTTGAATGAAGTCCCTCAGTTGGACTAAGTGAGCCCAGGCAGAAATCACTGGTCCTTCCAGTTATCAGCTTCTTCCTGGGGAGTCTCCAGGTCCACTCCAGGAATTTATTGTTATAACTTCCCCTGAACTATGGTGATCTTTGAGCGATAAAAGCGAGTTAGTGCTATAACTGATGGGCTCCCTTCCTTGAGAAGAGTTCCTGCACACATGTTGTTCTCTGAGAAGGGTCTAAAAAGCAGAATGCCTGTGCCGCTCCCTCTGGTTCTTGGCGTCCCTCTCTCAGTGGGGTCAGTCCCTGGGGAAGGTGATGGATGGACAATATTATCATCCTTCTTTGGTGTATTTTTTACCTCGTCGTGCTTATTTCCTTGTGCTTTAGTTAACACAAATTTTCCCTTTTTCTGGAATTCCTCCTGTTTTTTCATTTCCTACATATCCCAGGTCTTCTGCAAAAGCCAATCCTCCCATAGGGACTAGTGTGGAGGTTTGCTGGGGGCCAAGTGTTTATACATGGGCACTCATGCATTTCCCCAAGCTGACTTTTGATCTTGAAAGAATTTCTTTCCTGAATAGATCAGGCACAAAAGGCAGGAAGGGAAGCCAAGTGCAAAGATGGCTATGTGACTCTCCTCTATCCCATAATCCTGTCACGCCAAGCAGTCCAGGTCCTCTGCTCATGAAGGAAGAGAGAAGAGAAAAAAGTTGACCAGGATCAGAAGAGAGCTGCTCACCACAAATCCAAATGCAAAAGTCATGAATGGACTTGCACACTGGGATGAGGAAATAATAATAATAATAATAATAATAATAATAATAATAATAACTAGTATTTCTATAGTGCTATAAGATTTACAAAGCATTATCTAAATAGGATCTCATTTGAGCTTCACAACAACACTGAAAGGATTGTTATTATTATCCCCATTTTGCAGATCAGAAAACTGAGGCACACAGAGGTTGAGTGATTTGCCCAAGGTCACATGGACAAGAAGTAACTGAAAGTAGGTTGGAACTCAGTTCTTCCTGACTATAGATCCAGCACTCTGTCCATTGACCTACTTAGCTTCCTGTTAAAGAAGTTCAGAAAGAGACAGATAGAGGCAGAGACAAAGAGACAGCTGGGGTCTTTGGCACCCAAAGAGAGAGGGGCATAGATGAAAGCAAAGGAGACAAAGAAAGGCAAAGGACAGTTAAGAGAAAAATAACAGGAAAGCCTTGGTGGGAAGAGAGGATGCTCAACATGCTGCAGAAAGGCCAAGGAGTCCAAGGAATAAGACCCATGAAGGGATCGTTGGTTTTCTTGGAGAGCTGATTAAATGGGTCTCACTTTTGAGCTTCACCAAAATCTGGTGAGGAAAATGCAACCAGTGTTATCACCCACATTTTCAAAATGAAGAAACGGAGTCTTAGAGTATTCAAGAAACTTACCCATGGGACAGACTACCCTGACCTCCTGCCCAGCATTCTTGTGCCCATATTGCCTGTCACTTGTCTCAGGACCAGAATCACCATGAAACCAGCCAGTGCTTCCTGCAGCACATTCCACCTGGGCATCAACTAACTCAGCCACGTCCTAACTACCCCTCTTCAATCCAAAGTTGATTTTTAACCAAAGCATTCTGTTCATTTATCTTTGTCAAACTTAACCCAGAAAATCAGCATTAGTCACTTTTCATGGCTTTTGCATTCTAATTTGTGGTGAGACCTCACTTTTTTATCCATTTTTAAAATTTTTATGTTATATATTTTTATTTTATTTATTACATTATTTATTTGTTTACTTTTATTTTTATTAGTTTAGGGCAAAAATGTCTCTCCCGAAGTACCTGCAGCTCATTTTATAGGTCTCCCTCTCATGATCTTGGACTCCATGGACAGACTGGAGTTCCGCTAAGGATCCTTTGGATGCAGGTCCTCGTACAGATTGGAGACTTAAATAACTGAGGTCTGAGCTAATAACCCTTTCAATTAAATACGAATCCTGGACTATGTTGTCTTCATGAATGGTCTGAAGCTTTTTGCCATCATCAATTGCACAAAGACCAACAATAGTGCCTGTCTACACTGTTTCATCAATGGGGGAGAAAGGTCGAGAGGGAGGAGTCCACACTGGTATAAAAATATACCCCATGTTGTGTTGCTGTCAGATTGCTGCTCCATTGTGAAAGGAATCTCTTCTTGGGGCCAGCATCCTTTGAGGCTCTCCTGGCTGAAATTAGAGGTGAGGGAAGATTGCAGATCCTTCAGATCTTTTCTCTGGCTGCCCCTCTAATATTTCTAAGTAGCCAGTTTCTGCTACACAATTTCTCTGCCTTTTTCCCTGAGCACCAGAGCTGGATTCACTTGCATGGCGATCCCTCTGCTTTGCTCAATGTCAGTGAAGACCTTAATTTTACTTCCCTATTAAAGGTTTTAACCCCCCCGGACTCCAATAGGAACCTAGAGAGGTGTCGCCAATTCTTCTGGCCGTAGCATCAGGTTGTGCCCCCAAACGTCACAGCACAAAATTTCAGTCAACTGGAGATGGAGTCAAGTGTGGATGGCTGGGTTTGTGACCAAAGCATCGTCCCTTCTTCCATTGTGATGAGGTAAGAGGTTCTTCCTGCTGCCCCAATCCCACTTCAGGAAGAGTCTATTGACTTTTATAAAAGGCCACACTGATCTGGAATTTGATTCCCTTGGTAAAGAACAGAATCAGATTTGTCTCCTCTGCCATCCCTCCAGCTCACAGTTCCCCTTGTGATAAAAAAATTTGAGGGATTCATGGATAGGTTCTGCTGCCAAATACCAAATCGACAATACAGAAGGAGTTATCCTACAGATTTTCTTTTTTGCTCAAAGCACAGATTCTTCTTTTTTTTGTATGGAGGTGTATCATAGAATACAGAGCTTCAGCAACTTTATATAGAATATGAAACACATACATAGTATGTAGAATGGAATCTTAAAGACAGCAGATGGGGAAGATTAGGAATTACATGTGAGAAGGAAAAGATAACAAATTCTACAGCAAAAAGATTAGGGACAAAATGAATTTGAAACTCATGTCCCGAGATGGATTCCATGGTTGGTATGATGGAGGCAGTGCTCTCCTCTTATCATAGTGGGACAAGAAGTCTGAACCAGAATTTCTTTCCCATCGTAGTCTTCTTCCATCACAGGGATAGCAAGATTCCTGAGTCCAAAATTCTCTTGCCACACTGTAAGATCTGATGCTCTCATCTTCTCCTCAAGTGGGATCTGGTATGTGACTCACAGACATTGAGATCCTTGCCTCAGTCGATACTCTTCATTGGGATTTTACTGGGACATGTCATTTGGGGATATTTCTCAGACAGGTGAGCTTCCCCTGGATGTAGATATTTCTGAAACCCAGAGCCGAAGGTCATAGGAATTAAAATTGGAAGGTATGTGATGAGATGATTTAGTACAACTCATTCATTTGACAAAGGAGGAAACCAAGGCACGGGGCAATAAAGAAACTTCCCCAATGTCATATAGCTACATTTAAAAGCAGAATTTGGACCAAGATTTCTCTGATTTGAAATCTAGCATTCTTTCTATGCTATACCTACAGCCCACAATAACAGGGAGAGGGTTCAGGATTGGATTTAGAGCTGTGGGTGGAGATAGGTCTAAGGCTGGGAAAGAACCCACTAGGATAGTGAGGTTGGTGATGAGTGTCAGTCAACACTGAGCCAACAAGCATTTCTTAAATACTTAATATGTTCCAGTGTGCTAAGAGCTAGGGGTACAAAGAAAACAAACCAAAAAAAAAAAACAGTCCCTGTCCTCAAGGAGCTCATCTTTAGTGGAGAAGACAGCATGTAAACAAGTGTGCATGTCAAAAAATGTATAATATAACCAGGAGATACTCTAAGAAGAAGGGCACTAACATTAAGGAGGACTAAGGAAGAAGGCTTCCTGCTGACAGTGGAATTTTAGTTGAAACTTAAGCCAGGGAAGCCAGAAGAAGGAGATGAAAAGGAAGGCATTCCAGGCAGGGGGGAATAGCAGTGAAAATAGTGTACAATCATTATAATAGAAACACGAAGGTCAGTGTCTGGATCACAGAGTGCCTAGAAAGAAACAAAGAGTGAAGAACATGAATTAGTCAGAGAGGGAACAGATTGCAGAGGAATTTAAAATCCAAGCAGAACATTTTATATTAGAACCATTGGAGTTTGTTGAACTATTAAGATCCCCTGGAAACTGATCTGGAAAGTGGGGAGACTGAACTGCGGTGGGCAGCAGGGTCCCCCAGTCCACCCCAAATTCCAAGAGACACCACAGGTCAAAGATTACATGAGGAATTCACCTTGCAGGACTGGAAGCTGAACAAACATAGGATCCTCTAAGCTTTGGATGTGTTTATACTAGCCTTAAGATAAGGGTCTGAACATGAGAGGATGCCTCCTGTTTACATCTCAAACACATTAGGTTTCTCGAGATTACTTACCCACCTTTATGATCCATACCTCTCAAACATCACTTATGATCCCAAACATCCCAAGGTTTCTCAAGTTAGGTAACAGGATCAGGATATCATAAAGGATGTATACTTGTACCATGCCCCCAGACCCACCTATATGATCAGGATGTCATAAATGATGTGTGCTGCTTATGTTTAAGCCCTGTAAAGGTTAAACTTAATGGTTGGACATGATTATATGAAATTATGTGGTCGCCAGTATTTATTATATCTTGAGTCAGAAATTTATTTACAAATATTTACAAATAGAGAGGAAACAATAAAGAAGAGAAATGTGAGAGGGATAGAGAAGTTATCTATCCTATCAACCTAAATGTTGCTCCAGGTCTGTTTAATCCAGGCAGAGATTAATTAGCTCTCAACCAGGAAGGCTGGTAGTGAGTAACCATGCAACTTCCTCCAAGATGGAAGCTTGTCTCTCCAGAAGCTAGGAAAGGGGTCAGACTTTTGCTTACCCAAAGAAATAATCAAAGAGTTAGAGTCCAAGTAGAAGCTGAGCTCCAAGCCCTAGTCTCCAGCAAAACTCCCTCAAAGACTATCTAAAACTATCTCCAGAAGATAATCTCTTCAGACTATCTTCTCAAAGACAATCTGCCCTGAAAGAGTTCAGAGCTTGCTTTTTATGGTGGCTTCTTGTCCCTTCCCCTCTTCACAGGAGTCGATCACAGTTTCCAAATTGTCTAGGGCTGCCCAGGAGGCAGTGTTTGTAGAATCAACTTCTCACCTTCTGAAGGTTAAGTTCTCATCAAAAAAATTCACAGATTCCTTGCTGATTGAATTTCTAAGGGTGCGAATTCTCTAAGTACCTTCCTAGCTTCTCACCTAGTACTAAGTAGGGTGTTTAATCTTTTGTTAATTCAACTCAAAAGTAGACAAGGGGGAGTTAATCCTGTCTTCAGTCTAGTGAGGTACTAAGTAGGGGTACTTAAGTTAGTGTTAACTGAAGACAGACAATAAAGAACTCTCTTTCACAGCCGCCAGACCCAAAGGCACCAATTCTGTTACCTATCCTCCTCTGATTTCCCCCCTTGTTTGTTCCCATTGTTCATTCCCCTCCCCTTCTTTCCTTTCCAAGTCATTTAGACCTCATCCCTTGAGGATATCAAAATCCTGAACTTTTCTCTGTTCAGAGAGGCAGTTGGTTCTGCACACTGCCTCCCACCCATTCAACCTAAATAAATCTCTCTATCTTTAAAGGGTTCTACTGGAGTTTGTTGTTCTTGAAAGGGCACCTTCCCTGGACCAAGGGTTAATCTCCAACCCCCCACAACAGAACCAGTGAGACCAACCAGAAGGTATTGTAGTTGTGCAAGTATTGGGTGATGAGGTCCTGTACCCAATGGAAGCTCATTTAGGAGAAAAAAGAGACCCTAGACCAGAGAGGAGATTTAACAGCACTCGGTAGCAGATTGAATATACAGGGTAAGTGAGGAAGAAGTTTCTGATAATACCCAAGATGAAAGCCTGGGTGATTGAGAGATAGTGATAGCCTTCAACAATAATAGAGAGGTCATTTTTTTGGGAGCAGAGCCAAGGTGGTGGAGTCAAAGGAAGCAATTCAGCTGATCTTTTATCTACAACTCCTCTAAAGAGATATATTAAAATGCATGAGATGGAATTCTGGCAGAGAAAAACCAGAAAAATTTCTGCGTTCTTTGTCTGGCCTGGGTTGTCAAAAGGAAAGAGACAGAGAGATCTGTAGGCACTGGGAACACGGTCAGGGCAAGGGCACACTGTACAGGGAATACTCCAGTACCCAGGGAGTTCCCAGGGGGCACCAATACAAAAAGAGGTCCCAGACCCACATTGGAGCACTAAATCAGACAAAGGAGTCTATTGTTGGTTATGTTGCCTATTACAGATCTGGGCTAGAGTGAGAAGGGAACTTAGAAATGTCCAGGTAAAATGGTGTCGTTATCTTCCCCAATTAGGAAGCCCTGGAGGGTGAACAGAGTAAAAAGAAAGTTCAGAAGGCAGAAGCAGCAGTTTTATTGCTCAGGCCCCAAAAGCAGACTAGGGTTTCACTTTGAGGATCTAGCCCAATGCAGAAGAATAACCAGGGAAGGAATCCTAGACCATAGAGAAACCTACAGTTCTGCTGCTCTGAGCTAACACAGTTTCTCTGCTGTCCCAGAGTCAACAGCTTATTCTTACTCAGACCTAAACCCTGGTCGGGAACATATAGAGCGCAGACTGAAGGGGAAGGGTTGGCAATAATCAGGTTTTGCCCTAATTCAGAGAATTTAGAAGTACTGAAAGCCTGGAGATCTCTGACCTGAACTTCCCCCAGAGAATCTGAATAAGCACAACACACAATACCTCGAGAAAGCAACTAGACCAGCCCAAACCTTCTCTTCAGAAATGTACAGAGAGCAGCCCTAACATCAAGTCCAATGTCAGAAAGTAGGCTGAAAGAATGGGCAAACCAAAAAAGAATCACACTATAGCTAGCTATTATGATTAAAGTGACATTGAAAACACAAACAGAGGGAAGGAAATCCCCCCCAAATATCTATAAGTAAAGCCTTAAGAGTAAAATTCCATTTGGGCACAAATTCAAGTCGAATTTTGGGAAGAGATGAAGCAAGAGCCTTTTAAAAAGTGAAAATATCTTCCTGTCACTGGAATTAGAGTGCTCAAGGGAAAACGTTTAAAAGGAAATGATAGAATTGGAAGAAAGAATTAGAAAGGAAATTAACAGTTTGACACAATAAGAACAAAACCTTGCCCTGGCAACAACTCCTTAAAAATTAGAATGAACCAAATAGAAACTATCAACTCCATGAGGCAAAAAGAAATATTAAAGTTGGTCAAAAAGCTGAAAAATATGAAAAAATGTAAAATAGCTCATAGCAAATACAACTGACTTGAAAAGATTTAGTAGAACAAATTAATAATTATTGGACTATCTTAATGCCATGAAAAAACTCAGAAATTCTGTTTCAAGAAGACCTAAAAGAAAACTACCCAGATCCTTTAGAGCCCGAAAGTAAAACAGAAATAGAAATAGTTCACTGGGTACCACCTAAAAAATCCCAGGTGCATCATAACCATAATCCAGAGCTTCCAAATGAAAGAAAAAAAAATAACACAATTGGTCAGAAAGAATTCAAGTACCAAAAAGCCAGTCAGAATCCCAAGGGGCTTAGTATCCATAACTAGAAAGATAACGAGTTTGGAATAATGTAAGAATGAAAAATATATGAGACTGGCTTTAATCATTTTATTAAATTTTATTAATGATGTTATTAAACCTAAATTTTTAATTTTATTAAATGTATATTTTATTGATAATTTTATTAAATCTAAAGTAGGAGGAGGAAGACAGAAAAATAGAAGAGAGATACTTACCTTCTAATCTGTGGCCAACATTTTGGGCCCCCTACCCTGCTGAGAGCAATCACCAGGAAACATGGTGATATATCACATATATATATATGTATATATATATATATATATATATATATATATAATAGAGAGAGAGGAAGAAAGAGATCATATTTATATAGATATATATTTGATTACATAAAATTTAAAAAGTTTTGCCAAACAAAACAAGGGCAGTTAAAATTGGAAGAAAAACAGGAAATAGAAATAAAATCTTTAAAGTTTCTCTAAAGTCTCATTTCTAAAATATATAGAGAATTGAATCAAATTTACCAGAATAAGAATGATAACCCAATTGAAAAGTTATCAAAGGATATGAATAGGCAATTTTCAGATAAAGTAATCAAAGGCATCACTAATCATATTTTGAAATAGTCTAAATCAGAGGCAGAGCCAAGATAGCAGAATAGAAGCAGTGAAAGCTCACCATGAGCATCCTCTCCAACCAACCTTAAAATAATACCATAAAACAAATACTGGAGTGAAAAAGCTAACAAGGAAATGGAGAGATGCAACTTTTATGCAGAGAACAACTTGAAAAGAAGGCAGAAAGCATCTGGTTGACTGGGGTGGGAAGAAAGCACAGTCTGCAGAAGGCTACACCAAGTGCAAGCCAATATCTATTATTCTAGGTTCTGAACCTGGACTCACATCAACATCCAGACCCTAAGACCCTGCATTAGCCAACAGCAGTGTAACCCAACACACACCCTGTAAAGTTCTAAGCCCCAGTCCAAACCTGCAGTAAGGTCTGGAATCCCACCATGAGCAGTCTGCACACCTGATCTGTGTAAGCCCAGAATGAGACCAGGAGCCCCAGCCCAGGCTTGTAGGGAGGAACAGAATCCCATCTGCAGAATCTGCAGAAAACTCCTAATATATGTAAACCCATGGCTAGGCCCCTGATTCCAAGATAGTCTTCAGGGTGCTGGTCTGTGGGAGACCAGACATAGCCAAATGAAAAAAGATGCCCAAGAACTCATAGAAGAAAATAATTCCTTAAAAATCAGAATTGGGCAACTAGAAGCTAATGACTTCATAAGCCATCAAGAAACAATAAAACAAAATAAAAGGAATGAGTGGGGGGGGGGAGATAAACTGTGAGATAGTTCCTTGAAAAAACAATTGATCTGAAAAATAGATCCAAGAGAGACAATTTAAGTATTCCTGAACTATCTGAAATTAATGATTTTTTTTTAAGTCTGGATATCAGAGCACAAGAAATTATCAAAGAAAACTGCCCTGGTATTCTTGAATAAGAGAGTAAAATAGAAATTGAAAGAATTCATAGATAACCTCAGGAAAAAATCCTTAAATGACAACTCCCAGGAATATTATAGCTAAATTTAAGAGCTGCCAAACCAAGAAGAAAATATCAGAAGCAACCAGAAAAAATAATTCAAATACCATGGAGGTACAGTCAGGAATACACAAGATTTAGCAATCTCCACATTAAATAATTAGAAAGCTTAGAATATGATATTTCAGAAGGTGAAAGATCTAAGTTTACAACTAAAAATAAGCAATCCAGCAAAACTAAGTATATCCTTTAAGGGTTAAAATGATTGCTTAATAAAATAGAAGATTTCCAATCATTCCAGATAAAACCAGACCTAAACAAAAAATTTGATGTCCAAACACAAGACCCAAGAGAAGCCTAAAAAGATAAATAAGAAAGAGAAAATTTAAGGGATTCAATAAGGTCAAACTGTATGTATTCCTACATGGAAAGAGGATATTTGTAATTCTTAAAAAATTTTATGAGAATTAGAACAGTTAGAAGGAATATTCACAGAGGGTGTGGGAATAAGATGATTAGGATGACTTGATATGCAAAAAAAAAAGATCAAGAGGTAAAAAAAGAGGATTGTATTGATAAAAAGAGAAGGGAGAGATGGAAGGGGTAAATTATCTTACCTAAAGAAGTGGTAAAGAGGTGACCTAACGGCAATGCTTAAACCTTACTCTCATCGTAACTGGCTTAGCGAGGGAGTAACAGCCATACTCATCAAGGTATATAATCCAATCTTACCCTATAGAGAAGTAGGAAAGGAGTAAAACAAGAGGTGGAATAGAAGAGAGGGGGAAGTAAAGAGTGGTGATAAAAAGCAAAACACCTGTGAGGAGAAATAGAGGGTAAGAGAGAAAAGTAGGATCAAAGTGAGAAAATAAGATGTAAGAGAATACAGAGTTTGTAATCATAACTATGAATGTGAATGAGATGAACTCATCCATAAAATGAAAGCAAATAGAGTGTAATAAAAGCCAGCATCCTACTATACATTGTTTACAAGAAACACATTTAAGGCAGGGAAAAACACACAAAGTGAAGGGGAAGGGCTGGAGCAGAATTTATTGTGCATCATCTGAAGTTAAAAAAAAAGGGTAGCAATCATGTCCTCAGACAATGCTAAAGCAAAAATAGAGGTGACTAAAAGAGATAAGGAAGGAAATTATATCTGCTAAAAGGCACTATAAATAATGAAGTAATAGTAATACTAAACATATATGCACCAAATGGTATAGACTACAAATTTTTAAAGGAGAAATTAATGAGAATGACAATGAGGAGACAACATATCAAAATCTATGGGACCCAGGCAAACCAGTACTTAGAGGGAAATTTATTTCTCTAAACGCTTATATCAATAAAATAGAGAAAATGCAGATAAATGAACTGGGCAAGCAACAACAACAAAAACAAAAACAAACTTTAAAAAGAGCCAATTAAAAAGCCTCAATTAAAGACTAAATTGGAAATCTTAAAAATTAAAAAGCAAAATTAATAAAATTGAAAGTAAAAGAACCATTTAACAAATAAATAAGACTAGGAGTTGGTTTTATGGGAAAAAAAAGAAATAGATGGAGCATTGGTTAATTTGATTTTTAAAAGAAAAGAAGAAAATTAAGTAATTAGAATCAAAAACAAAATGGATGAACTCACCAATAATGAAAAAAAAATTAAAGCCATCATTAGTAACTATTTTGCTCAATTATATGCTATAGTAGAGGTGGGCCTCCTCTTTCCCTTGTTTGTCTTTGCTTCAGACAAAGATGTAGATTAGCCTTTACCCATCCCAGGACCACGGTTGGAACAGTAAACATGAAGGAAGCAGGATAACATTTATGAAAAGCAAATTGTGATAAGGTGGGCGCCTCTTCTCCTTGTTTTCCCCTCTTCCCTTTGTTTAGATTTGCATTAGACAAAGATGTGGATTAACCTTTGAACACCTGCCTATCCCTGGACCAAGGTTAGGGTTTCTGTACTGTAAAGTCATAAATTTCTATGGGTTTTGTCTAAGTAGTCTTTGCCTATAAAAGTTCTGTGTGAAGCAAATAAATTTGGCACTATTTCTCTCTTTCATATAGTGTCTGTCCTTTCTTTTGTTACTCTTCATTTTTCGTTACCCCAAGTAGGATCTCACAGGATTGGCCGACCCTGAGGAGGAGTCTTACAATATGCCAATAATTGTGATAATCTAAATGAAATGGATGAATATTTGTCAAAATACAAATTGCCCATATTAACAAAAGAGGAAATAGAATACTTAAATAATCTTATCCCAGAAGAAGGAATTGAACAAACCATCAATGGACTCCCAAAGAAAAAATCCCGAGGGTCAGATGGATTCACAAGTGGATTCTATCAAACATTTAAAGAACAACTAATCCTAAAACTGAATAAACTAGTTAGGAAAATTGGCAGGGAAGGAATCCTATCAAATTCTTTTTATAAAACAAATTTGTTGGGGGCAGCTGGGTGGATTAAGAGCCAGGCCTAGAGACGGGAGGTCCTAGGTTCAAATCTGGCCTCAGCCACTTCCTAGCTGTGTGACCCTGGGCAAGCCACTTGACCCCCATTGCCTAGCCCTTACCACTCTTCTGCCTTGGAGCCAATACACAGTATTGACTCCAAGACAGAAGGTCAGGGTTTAAAAAAAAAAAGACTTTGATAGTCTATATTTTCATCCAGGAATTTTCTTTTTTATTTAGATTTTTCTTATGTCTTTTTAATATCTCTTGCCAATTGATTCACATACCTCATAACTCAGTCATGCATCCCTAAGTGATTTTTCAATCACCCTCTTCATGGGGAAATGTAAAAAATATTATTGTTTTAAATTGCAAAGTTTAAATTCCTTTTGAGAAGAATTTTGGATTAAGAAACATGATACCTCTCTAAATCTAGAAGCTTGGAGAAGACACCGTGAAGATGCCTCCACAGACCACAAGCTGCATGAGAAGATCAAGAATGAACTTTGGGTGTGGTTGATTGAACATTTATTTGTAGGTATACTTTCATGCCAAAGGGGACTGGCCCCTAACTGTTTTTTTGTCAATGGGTCTAGCAATTATTGGTTTTGTTCTTTTTTCCTCTTATCCTCAAATTATTGTAATCTTTAAGTTGATTATGTTTTTATGATCCTTTTGGGGAAAATCTTTCCCAACAAGGATCAAATGGAAAAATGTAAAAATAGAGATTTGAACCCTGGGCTCCAATTCCCAGAAAGTTCTTGGTAGCTCCCAGAATTCCCTATAATCCCATTGAGATCCCCACCTGGGCGAGATCAAAATTTTTATATAATCTGGATGTAAAGCCTACTGAGGTCTCTTCCTGTACTTGGAGATTGCAAAGATGTAGTAAGTGAAATTGAATGGGCCTTTCGGCCCTCCTAGGCACATGCTTTCTATATTTGTATTTTCTTTATTTCTTAATCTTTAATAAACCTCTAAAATTATAATACTTTTAGCAAAAAAACCTTAATTTTAATCTTAACACTTCTAGAAAGAGAAAAATAATATAGTTGGCTTCCGCAGTTAAATATAATAAATATTAACCAATATGGTACAGAGGTTAACAAACTTCAGATTAAAGAGGATTTAAAATAACTATTTCTCACAAAAGGAAAATATGCTTGTAAAATATTGACTTTGGGTTACTCAGTATCTACTTTGATATTTGTATAGCATAGCTCAAGGTCTTTAGAGACAACAAGGAAGAAAACTAGACCTCACTAGATACTATAGAGCTGAGATAAGACCTGAATTCAAATCCCTCCTCAGACACTTACCATGTGATCCTTAGGAAGTCACTTTCCCTCTCTCTAGCTCAGGTTCCCCACCTGTGAAATGGGGATAATTGCACTTACCTATAAAGTAAGCCCTATTAGTATTATTGTTCGCATTTTCGAGATGAGGAAATGAAGGCTTAAAACCCTGGAATGATAACAGCAATGCATAGGTCTACTGTCTTCCTGGAGTATGTCCCAAAGACAGAATTTCCCCAAGACTTATCAAGACACTTTCTTATGGTGAGATCCACGTGACCACGAAGGGTGCCAAAATGGTTACCAAGAGTACAAAGTGTTGGGCAAGGAAAGGAAGGACGTAAGCTGGGGTTTGTTTCCTCAAGTGCCCACTGAAGATGCAACACCCTTTGAAGGACTCTCCAAATCACAGGAAAAGGGCCCCAAAGGATTGCCTACCCCAGGGCACCGACATCCTCTGTGGGTCTATAGGCATAAATAGGTAGCTCCCAAGTCCTCTTAGATGAATTTTTCCAATCAGTATTGAGACAGGAGAAACAATTAGCTCAACGAAAAACCACTGACTTGAATAGCATAGCTTGGTTTATAGTAGAATATTTTCTTCCCCTCCTCCCCAAAGAACTCAGAGCATACATAACCTCTTGTATCCATAAATCCCATCCATAAAAACCAGAACAAGTAGACACCACGCAAGAGGAGTGTGCATGGGGATGAGTAACTCACATGTCAGAAGCTGTAGGAACTCTGGTGGCTCTATGTTGTTCCTCCCTGGACAGGAAGCTTCAGGGAGGTATGTCACTCTGCTAGACTCACCGGGTCTCCTCTCTGAAGGGTCCATTGCTGTGCTTGGTCTTTCAGAGTGTAAAAATGGAGATTTGAACTCCAGACTTCAATTCCCAGAAGTCCTTGGTACTTCCCAGAATTCCCTATAATCTCACCTGAGTCCCCACCTGGGTGAGATCACAATTAGTATTTAAACTGGCTCTTAACACCTACTCTCTCTTCTCCCTCTTCTATGCTCACACGCGGCTCTCTCTCTTTCTCTACTCGGTGTTGCAAGATGTAGTGAGTAAAATGTGAATGGGCTAATCAGCCCTAGGCATGTGATTTATTATTTTGTATCCTTGATTTCTAACAATCTTTAATAAACCTCATAAATTATAATACCTTTATTATTAGAAACTAATTTAACTTTTACAAGAATCCACCTTCCATCACCCTTTCTTTCAAAAAGGTCTAGGGGTCTTGTCCTAGGACAGAGAGAGGTCTTCCCAAGCCTGCTCTGTTAGAGTCTGCTCTCTGAGACTTGCCATCCCCTGATGCCCAGCTCCTAGTGCCAAGCACTGTCTTCTCAACTCTCTCTACTGAAGGTTGCATACAGAAAATAATCATCTCAAATTCCCCTTCTGGGTTGTATACAAGCATACCTCCTCCCTGAGAGCCAACACTTGGGCTGTATATATACGTGTTGCCAATGGAAGAGGCACAAGGACAGAGCAAATCTTTGAGCTCCCTGTTATAGTGACTATCTCAGTGAAGCCCTAACTTGTGTTTATCCAGGTCTCGAGAGGTGGGATCTCTCCTCTCAGCAGTCATTCAGCTTTTCCTGGGTCCCATCTGTTCCTTCCATCCAATGTCTAATGCCATCTTCAACTTGAACAGTGACTATGGTAGCCGACATGCTTTGATGCTATCAGGTTGTTTAGGAAACTCCTCCAAACAAGAGTTATTGGACTTTTTAGTAAAGGTCTCCAGTTGGATCAGGAACTTCCCTGATCTACCCGTTTTGCAAAGGCGAGGAATGCAGAAGATAAAATGTGATTTTGGAAGTGAATTAATCAGTTAAGAAGGGGGTGTCTGAAAATGGAATTGGCCCTTACAAACCATGGCTTAAAATTATTATTAAAATTGCTGAATCAAGTGTGAGTGGACAGATCAAGGGGAGAGACATCTTCCTAAGATTGGTCTCTAGTAGTGGAGAGGGGACAAGAGGGACAAGAGCAAATCTGGGAGAGCAGCCATAGCTAAGGAGGGAAGGCAGAAGGGGGAAAATCTTCAAACGCCCTCTTTTCTCTCTGAGCCAACCCTAAACATCAGCTGTCCTCTCCTAGATCCTGCTCCCTTTACCATTGTAAAAATTAAATAATATTTCTAAGAATAAAATATATTTTATGAGGTTTATTAATAATCATTAGAAATCAAGAGGATACAAAATAAAAACCATGTGCCCATGGCTGATTAGCCCATTTAAAATCCCCAAACTTAGCTTAAAACTATACTTGCTGCATCATTGCAAAGGAAGAGAGAGCATTGATCTCGCCAACATGGAGATTCAGGAGAGTTTATAGGGAATTCTGGGAAATACCAAGGACTTCTGGGGAATGAAGTCTAGGGTTCAAAATCTCCATTTATACATACACCCCCCTGTGATCCTATTGGGAAACCAGTTTCCCCAAAAGGATCATGGAAACATAATCAACTTAAAGATTACAATAATTTAAGGATAAAAGCGAAAGAGAACAAAACCAATGATTACTAGGTGCACTGACAAAAAGCCAGTTAGGGGGCAGTCCCCTTTAACATAAGAGTATACATATAAAACAAATGCATTCAAACCCCCCCCCCCCCGGTTCAAATCACCACATCCCAAAGTTCACTCTGGATCTTTTGGTGCAGTGTGTGGTCTGTGCAGGCATCTTCATGGTGTCTTCTCCAAACTGCTCACTTTCTGGATTTGGAGAGGTAGCATGTTTCTTAACCTAAAATTACTCTGAAAAGGAATTTAAACTTTACAATTTAAAATAACAATAATCATACATACCCTCCCCCTGAAGAGGGTGACTGAAAAACACAGGGATCACTTAGGGATGCATGGCTGAGTTATGAGATATATAAATCAATTGGCAAGAGAAATAAAAACATCAAAAATCCAAATAAAAAAAGATAATTTCTGGATGAAATATAGACTCAAAGTCTTATGTATAAAAATTCTAAGTAAAGGAAAGGTAAATCTATACCAGGTCCTTGAATCAGGGCCCAATTAAAATGATATAAGCATTTACCCAGTCAGTAGCCAGGACTACAGAAAGTTGCCACATTATGAAAGACAGAAAAGGGACTAGATTATAGGAGCCAGGTAAGAGCCAAATTTGAGATACTTGGTAGAATGTAGGACAAGGAAGACCTGCCTTTAACACATGTTAAATAGTCTCAACCTCGAACCCCAAACAAAAAACATATAACTCCCATTACCCAGCTCATACCACTCTTCTGCCTTAAACATACAATATTGGGGGCAGCTGGGTGGCTCAGTGGATTGAGAATTAGGCCTAGAGATGGGAGGTCCTAGGTTCCAATCTGGTCTCAGACACTTCCTAACTATGTGACCCTGAGCAAGTCACTACCCTCTCATCGCCTAGACCTTACTAGTCTTCCACCTTGGAGCTAATACACAGTATTGATTCCAAGATGGAAGGTAAGGGTTTAAAAAAATAATGTATGATCATCAATGATACATGTAAAACCCAGTGGAATTGTGCGTCGACTCCAGGGGGGTGGGGGTGGAGGGGAAGACCATGAATCATGTAACCATGGGAAAATATTCTAAATTAATTAATTAAATAAAAATTTTCAATTAAAAGAAATAATGATCATCTGTGAATGACTTACCTCTCATCAAAAAAGCAAGGATCCAGGACAACTCCAAGAGACTCATGATTAAAAAGGCTACACACTGCTCTAGAAGGAATTGACAAACTCTGAATGACGATGGAAGCACGCCATTTTTCACTTTATTTCCTCCATGAATTTTCCTCTGGTGTAACTGATACATGTCTTCTTTGACAACCTGATGAACATGGAAGTGTGTATTGTACAATGACATATGTACAACCTATATCATATTACCTGCCATCTTGGGGAGGGGTAAGTGATGGGAGGGAGGAAGAGAACATAGATCTCAACATGTCAGAAAGTGATCATTGAAAATTGTATTGATATTGTTAGATTTAAAATGGTTGAAGGCCTTAAACTGTAACAGTTAAAAGAGTGATGTTGTAAACTGTAGTGAGTTAAAATGGTGGAAGATATAAATTGTGATAGATATAAGAGAGGGTGAGTAAATTTGACCGCAGAAAATATGTTTCACTACAGTGTCTTGGTTTTTAAATCAAATATAAGGTGGTCGCCAGGGAAATATTCCCAATTATTCAAATACCCAAGACAACTGGGTTTTATAGAGATTTTAATTAACACAAATGTGGAATTAAAGAAAAGATAGAAAGAGAGAAAAAGGAAATAAGTATGAAGGGCCTTAAGCCAACATGGCCTAGACCTGAGCCTTAAGAGAGAGAGATCAGTCAGTCAGTCTTTTAACACTCACCACAAGGTCTGTCTAAGCAAGGCTTCTAGTGACACCAGGCCAGCTCCATCTCAGCTGACTTCACCAGAGAGAGTTCCAGCCAGAGTCCTCCTTAAAGAGCCTTCCAGCCAGAGACTGTTCCAAAGGGCCTCTCTCCAGAGCCTCCAGAGGGACAGAGTCCCCTCAGAGGAGCTCCAGCAAGACCTCCTTAGAGATTGTCCTCCAAGAGCTTCCCTTCTCCAGAGCCTCTCTCAAGAGATTCTTCCCAAGTGATCCTTGTCAGAGATCCTCCAAAAGGATTTTTCTCTCAAGAGATTCTGCTTTTTCTTATATAGGGGTTTTTCTCCTATGTCACCTCCCCTAAGTCCTTACATCTACCAATCACTGTAGACATTTTCCAAAAGACTGCCCATCTGAATTCCTGCTAAGTCAACTAATCTCCTCAGTAAGTCTGAACCAGTGAAAACACAGCTGAGTCAACTAATCTCATTAAGAGAAAACTTGCCTGACCCTTTTAGGTACCTAGCATCTCATTGTATCAATTCTAAAAAACAGGCATGGCTCAAAGAACTCCTTGCCTTATTATAAGCATGGGTCCAAGTACTTTCATTGTTTAGCAAGGAGCTTTCTCCCCTAAAGCAGTCTTAAGTACGGGTGGAGTAGAGATCCTCCCATTTCTGATCCTGGCGAGTTCTCACATCAAAATGGGGAATGTTTCCCAGGAGGGAATTTGTTCCAATGGAGGATTCCTCAATGTGGAAATTTTTAACATTCACAAGTCTGAGAAATTTCAAGATTTACAATATGTAACCTGAGGGAAAATGAAAATTTTAATTAAAAAATTATTTCCTATATGTCTTGATCAATGACACATTTAAAACCCAGTGGAATTGCATGTCAGCTACAGGAGGGGGATAAATGGAGGGGTGGAAAAGAACATGAATCTTGTAACCATGGAAAAATATTCTAAATTAATTAATTAAATAAAATTTTCCAGAAAATAAAAATTATTTCCTATTTAACCTATATATAGCTTGTTTGTATAGATTGTTTCTCTCGTTAGATTGCAAGCTCCTTGAAGTGGGTTATCTTTTGTGTTTTTGGTATTCCCAGTGCTAGGCATTTTAAAAAATGTTTATTGACTGATAATGAAGACAATAAGAATCTATCTTGCAAGCCTATTAAAAGGGTTTTAAATTTAAAATAATGAAGAGAGAGGAAATGCCAATTGATATCCCCCACCTGGCTGCCATAATAAGTAGTTAAGGCCCTCGTAACTTCACCAGAGACAAAATCCAAAGAAGGAACCGGTAGTAAAATTGTGGCTTCAATGACTGATACACAGATGCTCAAAATTTAGAAAACTAGGAAGTAGAATTCACATTCCTGATGTAAGGAGGGAAACCTAGCCTTCTAAGCGTAAGGCAGCTGACCTTTGAAAGACTGGGACCTAATCATATAAAGGGAGCCAAGAAGGAGGTATTAAACTAACTGTAAATATTCAGTAATTCCATTCTGAGGTGCAAACAAATTCATTGATTGAATGAGAAGTCCCAGAGTGATTAGTTCAAGGGAGCCCATTGACCTTCAGGGTATCTCAAAGAGGAAGACCCAGGCTTAGAGAAGTCCCATAGAAAGGCTTCCCTTCTAAATGCAAGTTCAGAAAAAGAGAAATAGAGACAGACAGTGACAGAAGGAGCTGTCCTATAGTCCACACAAAGAGAGAGGGACATGAGGGAGAAAAGGAGGCAGGACAGATAAGAGGAAAACCAGGAAAGTCTTGGGGAGAGACAATATTCAAGAGGAGGCAATGCTCAGCCTTTTTCAAAGAGATCATGGAAGATGAAGAATAAGATCATTGGTAGATATCCTGGAGAAAGCTGTTTAAACTGACCTTGCTTTTGACCTTTACCAAAACCTGGTGAGGTAAATGCAACAGGTTTTATCACCCCCATTTTAGAAATGAAGAAACTGAGTCTCAGGGTGTTCAACTGGTTTGCTCATGGTCACGATCCCATAATGCTCAGATAGAATCCAAGTGTAATGTACCCAGCACTCTTGTCACCATATTGCCATGAACCAGCCAGTGCTTCCTGCAGCACCTTCCGCCTTACTCTCAACTCTCTCCACCATGTCCTAACTACTCCTCTTCAATTCAAAGTTTATTTTTAAACAGTGCATTCTTTTTATTTGTCCTTGTCATGCTTAACCCAGAAAATTAGCACTGGTCAGTCTATGGTTAGGGTGAAAGTGTTGCTCCATCCTGGAAGTGTCTACAGGTCATTTCAGGTCTTCCTGTCATGTCTTGGACTCCGCGGGCAGGTTGGAACTCTTCTGGAAATCTCTGGATGCAGGTCCTCTCACAGAATAGATATTTAGGTACTGAGGTCTATGCTAATGTACCCTTTCAGCTAAATACTAATCCTGGACTAGGTTTTCTTCATGATTGATCTGATGATTTTTGGCATCCTCAACTCCACATGAGCCAAGAACGCTGCCAACTCCATCAAAGTGAGGAGGAAGGTCCTGGGGGAGGAGTCCTCGCCAGTCCAAAAAATACATCCTGCATTGTGCTGCCCTCAAATGACTACTTTTCTGCCTCACTAACTCTCTGGAGAAAATCACTTCATGAGGCCGGCATCGAATCTATGATGGCCTTTGATGATCTCTTTGCTAAAATTAAGAATAGGGGAAAATTCGAGATCCTTCAGGCCTTTTTTTTGCCATTCCCTTTCCTATTTGTAGGTAGCCATTTTCTCCTGGAGAATCTCACGGCCTTTGTCCCCAAGCACCGGTGCTGGGTTCACGAGCTGGACAATACCTCTGCCTCGCTCAGCGTCAGTGAGGACCTGAATTTGACTTCCCTGCTTAAGGTTTTCATCCCCCTGGACTCCGATGGGAGACCCGAGAGCTGTCGCCGATTCTCGGCGCCCCAGTGGCAGGCTTTGCTCCCAAATGTCACGACCCAAAATTTCAGCCAGCTGGAGATGGAGCCGTGTGCGGATGGCTGGGTTTACGACCAAAGCATCATCACGTCTTCCATCGTGACTGAGGTAAGATAAGAGGCTCTTCCTGCCACCCTGGGAAGATTTTCCTGTATTTTCTAGAAGGGCACCCTGCTCTAGAACTTGAATTCCTTGATAGAATCTCCTTCCTCTCCCCTGCTACCCCTCCAGCTCACAGCTCCCCTCATGTCAAAACTGGGGAGGGATCCATGGATTCGTTTCTGCTGCCAAATTCCCCATCAACAACATCACGGGGTTATTCTGCCAGTTTTCTTTATGCTCAAAGCACACAGAGTCAAGAGCATCAGCAACCCTATCTAGAATGTGAGATGCCTAAGCAGGCGGCTCTGATGACATTGTAGGAAGGGCAGCCTGAGAAGGTGAGGATTGCACAGCCAGAAGGTTGGGGCCGGTCCACGCTTGGCATTTCCATCCTGGTCTTGCCTGGGCAGTTGGCATCATGGAGGCTGTGTCCTCTTCCCATTGTAATGGAGGAAGAAGTCTGAGCCAGACTTTCTCTGCCAGTCTCCAGCGCCTAACGTTCTCTCGCCACACTTTAATGCTCTCATTTTCTCTTTAAGTGGGACCTGGTGTGTGACTACCAGGCTGTGAAGTCCTTGTCCCAGTCGATATTCCTTGCTGGGCATCTGCTAGGATATGGCATGTGGGGCTATTTCTCAGACAGGTAAGTTACCCCTGGACACAGCCCTTTCTGAAACTCAGAGCCCAGAGCCACACGGCTTAAAGGGGAAAGACAATACTTGATGATTCAGTCTAACCCATCCATTTGACAAATCAGGAAACTGAGGTCCAGAGTAATAAAGAGACTGGCTCGACATCACCAAGGTCTGAGCCTGAGTTCAAATCCTGCCTTATCTATTTACTAGGTCTATGATCTTGGGCAAGTCACTTACATTTTGTCTGTCTTATTTTCCTGGATTGTAAGATAGGAACAATAATACCACCTACCGCAGGAAGTTATTGGGAAGATCAACAGCAATCCTACTTGTATAGTCCTACCTAGCACACACGGTACAGGGATGTAGTAGGGGCCTCACAAATGCTCCGTCCTCTCCTCTTCACATTCCCACCCAGCTTTGCAGAGCCAGAATTCTGATGTGATGTGGATACAATAAACAGACTAGTCCTCACTCAGGGCTTTTTGTTTGATACTTCATCTTCTGAGGTATCTGGTCCCCATGAGATGCATCAACTAGCCATTGTTGGTGGGTCCTCTTACATCTGGCCTTTAACAATGAAGGGGGAAAAGCCCTGCT
>NC_077232.1:10048558-10066058 GCF_027887165.1 Monodelphis domestica | reverse complement strand
CCACTAGATGTATTAGACCCAGAGAACAAATTGGAGAAGGAAATAATCCACTGATCATTTCCTGAAAGAAAGCATGAGAAAAATTCCAGAAATGTCCAAAATACAGAGTTTCCATATTAAAAAAAAAACCTACTTCCAGCATGCATAAAGGAGTAGTACCAGTACCAAAGAACCACAGTCAGGATCATAGAAGACCTGAAAGTTTGTTATAAAGTAAAGGAGAGTTTTTAATACAATATTCCAAAAAGGCAAATGAGTAGAACTTAAAATAAGAATAATTTACCCCATAAGTCTGATTATAGTTCTACAAGAGAAAAAAAAATAGATCTTAAATAGAATAAAAGATTTATTAAGCATTTATGATGGAAAGGCTAAGGCTGAGTAAAAATATATAAATACATTTTTTCTCTCTACATCTATATGTGTGTATATAATATACATATGTGGTCTCACCCATTAGAATGTTAACTTCTTGAAGGTATACATTGCTTTTGCTTTTTCCCTGTATTTCCAGGATTAGCATAGTGCCTGGAAGATGGTAAGTATATAATAAATGTTTATTGATTTATTGAAGATAAAAGTTAAAAGAATTACATAAAAAAAGGTTTCTCGTTCATTCTTTCTCTTTTTTCTTTTCTTTTTCCCCGATTATATATAATAACAAATTCCAGCATTTGAAAAAAGAATGTTGAGGCTCTAATACTCTCCCTCCCTCTACCCTCATTCCTTGCTAAGAAGATAAACAATCTGATATAGATTTTACATGTGCAATAATATAAAACATTTTCCATACTAATTCTTTTATGGAAGGAAACAAAAAAAATTAAGAAGGTGAAAAAAGTTTGCATTGGTCTGGATTCATGCTTTATCAGTTCTTTCTCTGGAAGCAGATGACATATTTTATCATGAGTGGATTGTTTTGGATCATTATAGTGCTGAGATTAGCTAAGTTGTTCACAATTACTCATTGTATGGTATTCCTGTCACTGTGGACAATGTTCTCCTAGTTCTGCTCACTTCACTCTGCTTCAGTTCATGTAAGTCTTTCCAGGTTTCTCTGAGCTCCTCCTACTCATCCTTTCTTATAGCCCACTAGAATTCCATTACAATCCCATACTATATTTTACTCCACCTTTCCCCAATTGATGGGTACCCCACTTTCCAATTATTTGCCCCCCAAAAGAGCTACTTTAAATATTTGTGTCTTTTTCCCTCCAATTTCTGGCATTTTCTTTTCCCATTATAATAACCAGTCTGATAGGTATGGAGTGGTAACTCAGATTTGTTTTGATTTCAATTTCTCTCATTAATAGTGATTTAAAGCATTTTTGCATGACTATAGGGAGCTTTAATTACTTTGTCTGAGAACTGCCTGTTCATATCCTTTGACAATGTATCAACTGGGGAATGATTTGTATTCTCATACATTTTACTCATTTTTCTATGTATTTGAGAAATTGGCCTTTATTAAAAAGAATCATATAATTAATTAAAAAGACTCATTATAATAATATATTACTCTCCATCCTAATTTCCCCACATTTAGTTTCTGACTACCATATTCCCCAATTTTCCCTTTTTTAAATTAGACAATATTTTATTTTCAAAATTATGTAATAACAATTTTCAACATACATTTTCTGAAATTATGAGATTCAAATTATCTCTCTGTCCTTTCTCTCCCCTTCTCAGAAATGGTAAGCAATTTTATCTGAGTTATATATGTATTATCATGCAAAGCACACCTCCATATGGGTCATTGGTATAATAGAATATTCATATAAAATCAAAACCCCAAAATAAAACCATAAATAAGTTAATGTGAAAAAAAACAGTTTGCTTTGATCTGCATCTGATTCCATCAGTTCTTTCTCCGGAAGTAGATAGCATTCTCTGACATAAGTCCTTCAGAATTGTCCTGGATCATCGTATTGCTGAGAATAGCTAAATCTTTCACAGTTGATCATTGTATAATATTGCTATTACTGTGTATGATGTTCTCCTGGTTCTCACTCTGTATCAATTCATGTAGTTCTTTCCAGCTTTTCCTAAAATCATCTTGCTCAGCAGTATTCCATCACCAACATATACCACAATTGCTTTAGCCTTGCCCCAATTGATGGGCATCCCTTCATTTTCCAATATTTGCCTCCCACAAAAAAAGCAGCTAGAAATATTTATGTACAAGATGGTCCTTTCTCCTTTTTCATGATTTCTTTTGGTATACAGATATAGTAGTAGTATTACTCAATCAAAGGGTATGCACAGTTTTATAGTCCTCTATTTCATTGAATACTCATTTTTTCCCCTGAAGGATTATGCTCAGTTCTGCTGAGTAAGTGATTCTTGGTTGTAAGTAGTAGCTCCTTTGCCCTCTGAAATATCATATTCCAGGCCCTCTCATCCTTTAATGTAGAAGTCGCCAAGTCTTGTGTTATTCTGTTATGCTCCCCAATATTTGAATTGTTTCTTTTTGACTCCTTGCAATATTTTCTCCTCAACATGGGAGTTTGTGGATTTGGCTGTGATATTCCTGGGAGTAATCTTTTTGGGATCTCTTTCAGAAGGTAATTGGTGATTCTCTCAATTTCTATTTTCCCCTATTATTTGAGGCTATCAAGGCAGTTTTTCCTGATTATTTCTTGTAATATGGTGTCCATGCCCTTTTTTGTTTTTTAATTTATCATTGCTTTTAAGCATTCAAATGATTCTTAGATGATCTCTCCTGGGTCTATTTTCCAGGTCAATCATTTTTCCAGGAAGGTATTTTAGATTTTCTTCTATTTTTTTCATTTGTAAATTTTGGCTTATTGTTTCCTAATGTCTTGTGGTTTCAATAGTTTCTATTTGTCTGATTCTAATTTTCAAGAAGTTATTTTCTTCCTTGAGTTTTTGTGTTTCCTTTTCCATTTGGCCAATCCTACTCTTTAAATAATTGTTTTCTTCAATGGGTTTTTTTTTGCCTCCACTCCATTTGATCCATTCTATTCCTTAGGAAGTTGTTTTCTTCAAGGTATATGTGTGCCTCACTTTCTTTTTGGCCTAGTCTAGTTTTTAAGGAATTGATTTCTTAATGAATTATTTCCCTGTTAAGATTTTTTGTCAATTCTCTTATTATTTGGTTTTTTAACTTCTTTTCAAGTTTTTTCAAGGGTTCTTTTGAAGACTCACATCCTTTCACACTTTCTTTTAAGGCTTTGTATGTTTCCTTCTTGGCATTGTTGTCCTCTTCTAAGTTTGTATTTTGGTCTTCCCTATCCTAAAGTAGATTTTTAAGTTCAAGATTTTTTTTTTGTCTTTTGTTTATTTTTCTCATTGTTGGTTTTTTCTCATTACCTTATCCATGTGTTGAGGTTCTTTTCTGTTCCTGGGGTAGAGGAAGCACTACTCCAGACCTGTAGAGTATTCTTCTCTGGACCTTGAGGAAGAACCAGCTGCCCTTGTTCCTAATGGTGTGTCAAAGAGGTGGTCCTGCTGGCTTGCTCTGGGGAGGTTTGTAGCTATTTTTCCAGTTATATTCAGCACCCCCATGCTATCAGCTTCCTTGTTGTTTTATAGACTGGGCTGGTACCCACTCCAATTCTTTCCTGCCCCTAACAAACAGCCTGGGCCAAGCAAGTCCCCTGCTCTGGACTCTGCTGCCTCAGTCATCCTACTTCCATGTAAAAGTGTCACTGTGCTTCCAATTCCCCCTCTCTTCTCCCTTGCAACCTCAGGGCTCAATTGTCATGTGAGAGTTAATAGGTTTCTTGCCTTCTGCCTTCTATACCAATGTGGAGTGGCTGGGGTTGGACCCGTCCCCATTCTTCAGCTCAATAGCCTCTGGAAGAGTCACGGAATGTTGGGTTGCTCCAAGTTCTGCCTGTTCTCTTACCCCAGTGAGATGTGTTCCTCCAGCTTTCCTTTGTTTTGAGGCAATTTAATTCCTTTCTGTCTGTATGGGAAGGAATTAAGTGGAGTCAAACTTCTTTTACTCCACCATCTTAGATCCCAGCATGCATCTCAAAGCCCACAATTTCAATTCTTAAAATATTGTAGAAGACTATATTCTATATAGCATCATATCAAAAATGGCAGCATTAAAGAAGTTAGAGCTCTTTCAAGAATTTTTATTTATGTAGCCTTTTAAAAATATATTCCATTTCCATTCTAGAAACTTTTAGAAAATACATATTCATGGCCACAACACTAGGGCAGGCAGTGGGAGGCGAGAGAAGATTCTGTTTTTTTAATTAATGGAGATAGGAACAAAGTTTAAGGTGGAGCAGAAAATGTCTATGTCAGGGAATGAAGGCACGTTTGGAGACTCTGGGCAACGTGCAATTGAGGTCTTGTCTCAATTTTCTTTTTCTGAAGTTGATGCTTTGGGGTTTTAATATCATAATCAATTGTTCCTTCCCAAGGAGTCCTCTTTCTAACCCAAACTGTCTGCTTGACCCTGGGCAAGTCACTGCACCTCTCAATGCTCTAGAACACCCACCAGGACAAAATTTCAATGCCACTTCTAGGAGTTCTTTATTGCAGTGAAATCATAAGGTTAATCCTTATCACTATCTTTTGCAGAAAAGGAGCAAGATTTGGGTTAGAATCCTAGCTGTGGGTCCCCAGAAGGCCACCCACTAGCAAGTTCCTCCAGCTCCCTGCCCCATTCTGTTGAGGGGGCTCCTGAATGTGCTGGACAGCGATTGCTCTCTGTGCCTCGACCAGCATTTATTTATACAGTGAAAACCACAAGACAAGTTATTGAAGAAATGCCACAACTTGTATGTTTGGAATCTCTCCTTTCGGTTGGTTGTTGTCCTTCCTACTTGAAGAGGACCAGAGCGACATTATTCTGTTGGGGTCAATGTATACTGTGTCCAGCTGGGACTGATCAGACCAAGGCTCTACTATACATCTGGCACAAATAGGCTGTAGGAACATTTAGGATGGAGATGTCTCTAAATCACTACAGGGGGCAGCTGGGTGGCTCAGTGGATTGAGAGCCAGGCCTAGAGATGTGAGGTCCTGGGTTCAAATCTGGCCTTAGACACATCCCAGCTGTGTGACCCTGGGCAAGTCACTTGATCCCCATTGCCTAGCCCTAACTGCTCTTCTGCCTTGGAGCCAATACACAGTATTGACTCCGAGATGAAAGGTGAGGGTTTTAAAATAAATAAATCACTATAGCTCCACTTTGCTCCATCTTTGACTGAAGCATGCCATGCTGGGCAGTCCTGTACCAATGTTTCTAATGTCTCACAATCAATACCAAATTTCTTCAGAGACTTTCAGAGTATAGATGTATCACTTTTTTTTAACCCTGACCTTCCATCTTGGAATCAATACTGTGTATTGGTTCCAAGGCAGATGGGCGGTAAAGGCTAAGCAATGAGGGTCAAGTGACTTGTCCAGGGTCACCCAGCTGGGAAGTGCCTGAGGCCAGATTTGAACCTAGGACCTCCTGTCTCTAGGCCTGGCTCTCAGTCCACTGAGCCACTCAGATGCCCCCAGTTGTATCACTTCTGACTTCTTTCCATAAGCATTTACCTTATGTGAATTTATTTGTTCTTCATGGTCTTAACTTTAAAAATGTTTTAACTAGTCAAATTTTCCCATGGTTATTGCTAGTAAATGTGTCCAGATACAGCTTGAAAAGCACTAAGAAGTTAAAGAAATAGAAAAAACTATTGACTTTATCAAAACTTTATCAACAAGTTTGCTTGAAGGGAGATTTTGTTGTTGTTTCAGCTATGTCCAACCCATCCTGACCCCATTTGAGGTTTTCTTAGCAAAGTTACAAGTGGTTTGCCATTTCCTTCTCCAGCTCATTTTACAGATGGGGAAATTGAGGAAAACAGAGTTAAGGGACTTGCCTTGTGTCATACAGCTAGTAAGTAGCTGAGGTCAGATTTGAACTTGGGAAGATGAGTCTTCCTGACCTTAGGCCCATAGAATCTTATTCTGTGACTGTTCTTGAATTTAGCACTTAGAGTGAAAATTTAGAAAAGGACTCCTAATGAAATTAGTTTAATGGTTATACTCTAGTATCTATAGTCTACCAATTATACTTATATTTCTAAGCTTTTCAGAGCTATCTGTTTTTCCCAAGGGAACTTCTAAAACATAAAGTTATAAAAGTTTATTAGAGAATTTTTTAAACCCCTACCTTCCATCTTAGAATCACTACTGTGTATTGGTTCCAAGGCAGAAGAACAGAAAAGGCAAGGCAATGGGGGTCAAGTGACTTGCCCAGGATCACACAGTTGTGAAGTATCTGAGGCCAGATTTGAACCCAGGACCTCCCATCTCTGGGCTTGGCTCTCCATCCACTGAGACACTCAGCTGCCTCCTGTTAGAGAATTCTTATAAATGGTTCTGCCTAAACACTAATGATCTAACAATACTAAGGAGGATGCTTGGCTCTAATGCTCTCATTGGATGATCTGGGGAAATTATATTTACTGTGTTCAAGGGGCTCCTTCAACGCATCCTTAATCTTTCTGATTAATGCCCAAGGATGAAATATTAAATTTAGGAGGCTTTTGTTTTGCCTTCGAATTGTGACAAATTGATACTAGACCCATTATAGTTGTTTTTCTTTTGCCAGAGTGATAAAGAAATGAGCACAGTTTAGAGGAAAGCCTGAAAATCAAGGGAATAAAACATTTCTAATAGAAAAGATCAAATAAACGTCACGTAAAATGGATGGAAATGATCCAAGCCATATTCAAGCTGTATAATCCTTCTATCCACATTGGCACTGCGGATTCCAAAATTGAATTCTTGGTGAATCGTCCACGAGATGATTAGCCAGAAGGGATGGAGCAGGAGGCTATCGGCTCCCACTTAGAGTTTCAAGGAATAAAAGGATGATTGAAATGCCGTCAAGTCTATTGACAGCGTTGGAAGGTTATCCTGATAAGTCTATTTGGATATCTATTGGGTAGGACAAATTTAAGCTAAAAGCAAGAAAGTATCTTGAACCATTTAAAAATTTTGAACAAAGGAGGGAAAATCAAGAAGGGCTAAAGTTGATCAAGAACTCAGCATCTCAGAGGTCTGTGGCAAAGGATGATTGTTGGCGTTAAAAGCTTCGTTTGTATGTTAAAAAAGTACAAAGTGATTCGTTGTAGAGGGTTGTTTTTACCAAACCCTAACTATGCTCCATACCAGAATGTGCCTCTAGACAAGTAGAAAATGGAGAATTAACTGTATCTCTCATGCACCATTTAATTAGGTGGTGGCCAGAGTCCGCTAGATGGCTGATTGTCCACAACAGGTTTGATGATGCCTTAAAGATACTCAGAAGAGTTGCAAAAATCAATGGAGTGAAGGAGGATGCTGTGACTCTAGAGGTGAGAGGGGAAGGAGGAACCAGAGCCCGGATATGGGGAATGGCGGCTTTCGAAGTCAAACCAAGGAGCAAGGGGTCTGCCAAGAAAAACTCTAATCTCTGACGATGTTTCTTCAAGCCTCAGTGGCCATGGGAAGAGGTGAGGGATTGAGAAAGGGCCCTTTAATGCATGCTTGGCAAGAATAAGGAAACTGTGGCCAACTGCCATCATGAACTTGCCTTCTTGAAGAAATCAAGATTTGGGGCTGCCTAGCTGTGTCAGAGAGAGAGGGGGAAGAAGTACTGGGCTGTCAGAAGGTGAGAGGATTCTCTGATAGAAGTGGGTAGAGGGAGGCTCACCCCTCTCTCTAGTTTTTTGGGTATCTCTCTGGTTTAAGAGTATACCTGGGGGGCATCTGAGTGGCTCAGTGGACTGAGAGCCAGGCCTAGAGACAGGAGGTCCCAGGTTCAAATCTGGCCTCAGACACTTCCCAGCTGTGTGACCCTGGGCAAGTCACTTGACCCCCATTGTCTAGCCTTTATCATTCTTCTGCCTTGGAACCAATATACAGTATGGATTCCAAGGTGGAAGGAAGGTAAGGGTTTAAAAAAAAATTTTTAAGTGTACTGAATGGGCCAGTGAGGTGCCTCAGTGGATTGAGAAACAGACCTAGAGATTAGAGGTCCTGGGTTCAAATCTGGATTCAGATACCTCCTAGCTATATGACCATGGACAAGTCACTTCACCTCCATTGTCCAGCCCTTATTGATCTCCGGCCTTGGAACTGATACACAGTATTGATTCTAAGATAGAAGGTGAGGATTTTTTAAGTGTCCCTGCAGCCCTCTGGCCTTCCTCCTTCCTATCTCAAATTCTGTTCCTTATATTCTCTCTTGTGCATTCTTTCTGCTTTCTTTATTTCTCATTTCATCTTTGTTCAATGGCTTAACCCTGGCCCTGCCATTCCATGAGTGAAAATGTAAAATAGTAAATGATATAACTAAATATTAAATAAGATTATATTTGTAGGGGCAGCTGGGTATCTCAGTGGATGGAGAGCCAGGCTTAGAGACAAGAGGTCCTGGGTTCAAATCTGGCCTCAGACACTTCCTAACTGTGTGACCCTAGGCAAGTCACTTGACCCCCATTGCCTAGCCCTCACCACTCTTCTGCCTTGGAACCAATACACAGTATTGATTCTAAAGTGGAAGGGGAAGATTTTTTAAAAGATTATATTTGTAAAACTCTTAGCTCAGTGCCTAACACATAGTAGGTGCTTAATACATTTTTATTCCTTCCTCCCTCTAGCTCCATAGCAGCCTTGATTGTGGTTCAGGTTACCACTTGCTCACAGTTTAGAAAAACAGTCCTAATGGAATTGCTATGAAATCAGTTTAATAATGAATTATGCACTAGTAAGTTACAGGAATAAATTACACAAGGCACAGAAGGTAGGCACAGAAGCCAGCCCCAGAGGGCAACGTGGCTAGGATACAGCATCTCTGAGTCAGGAAACAAGAGTCAGAATCCTCCTTCCTTAGCCACAGCCTGGCTGGTCACCTAATCTCTTGGTCTCGGGCTCTCATCTGTATAGAGCAAGGAGGGGGATTTCCCTCCCTTGTACATGAGGAACTTAAGTAGGACTAAGCTGGGTTTGAATTTCATCAGGAACAAGTTCCCACAGCAGAAAAGCCAAAGCCTTGGCCATCTGCCCTGCTTCAAGGAGGAAGAACATCTCCAGAAGCTCCACAGAGCTCCATCCTTTGGCAACCAGAGCTCCTGAGCCCCCACTGGCGTGGATGCCTTTACTGTTCAGCCAGTGGACACAATCCAAAGGAAAGACATTTAATGAAATAGCATAAGAAAATCCTAATAAAGTCTTTTCCTCCTAAGTCTAAGGAAGTATCCCCCAACTCTACATATAGCATCAACTTGTAGAGTGGCTATTCATTGAGAACATAAAGTCATACAATAATGACTCCTCATAAAAGGGTCTCTATGGGCCACCTAGTCCAAGCCCCTCATTTTACAGATAAGGAAACTGAGGGCCAGAGAGGTTTTTAGTGACTTGCACAAGTTCAAGGGAGGGACCTGAACCCAGGTATTCTGACTCCAGACTCAGCATTCTTTCTTCTGTTCTATGTATGCATAGAGAGACAGAGACACAGGAAATATGTGTGATCGGGACATATTCAATGGACTGTGAAGCTGAGAGGGGTCTCGTGGCTTTGTAATTCAATCCCTTCATTTTACAAATGACAAAATTCATGCATGAAGAGGTTAAGAAACCTGCTTAGGCTACCCAGAATATCAATGGCAAGATCTGAACCCAGGTTTTCTGACTCCAGAGCCAGTGCTAAAGCTAATATTTTTCTCCCTGTTGATTTTAACTTTTGTAATCCATATACATTAGAGCTGCCCAAGTTCTGAAAACCCCTTAGACGTCAAATTCAGATAGAACCCATGATGCATTTCCATTAAAGTTTTCTGCAAATGCAATGATGTTCTATGGAGGGCTTTGTTTATTTATCAGCTAGATCTGAGTAGTTCCCTGGAGGAGCACACACAGACAATATATGGGGCCAAGGTGTACATCCCTCATGCTGGAATGACAGCCTTGGGCACAGTGCCTTGCCTCTGCTGATCTTGAATGGCCTGAGAGTTCTCAATGGTACTCCTCTGGTCCTGTGCTCATAGGCATGGCTCTGCTGGGCATGATGACATTTGGGGGTGTGGTTGCATTTTTATAGTGCTTTAAGAACATTTTAAAACAATTCTACAAGGTCAATGCTATTTTTACCCCCATTTACAGATGAAAAAACTGAGCCTGAGAGAGGTTAGCATGGGTCAGCATGACTAAGTCCCTTAATCTCTTGGTCTCAGGTTCTTCATCTATATAGAGTCATGAGGGGGTTTCCCTCACTCCTATATGAGGAAGTTAAGTCAGACTTTTTCAGAATCACATAGCTAAGTTTCAGAGGCTGGAATAAACTCAAGTCTTACTGATCCTACTACTCCATCTGCTATGGCCCTTGACTATCAGCAAGTTTTCCTTCCAGTTTTGAATGATGTGATCTTTTATATAAGTCAAGCATCCATTTAAATTGTGTTCTGTTTTGTGGTGTAAGATGCTGGTCTGTCCATGTTTTTGGTTTGGGATTTTTTTAATTATTAAAAGAATTTGTCCACAAGTGGCCCAACCTCTCCTCACCTCTGTTAAATTTATGATTGGACTGAATATTTAATTGGTCACCAGGGATTTAATTTCTAAATCCCAAAAGGAAGAGAGAAAAGGAGAGAGGTGGGGGGGGGAGGGAGGGAGGGAGGGAGGGAGAGCTGGGAGAGCTCCGGCTTCCTCTGAGCCAGGTAGAAATTCTAAGACCCCAGCCAGGGGAAAGGAGTCTCAAGACAGTGGGCCTTTTCTGGAGGATCACGCCTCCAGGAAGGGTAAGGGAGGAAGTCAGGCTTTACACTCACCACATTGTCAGTTCAATCAGCAGATTCTTTTGTCAGCCTCAACTCCAAATGACTTCATTCTAAGTGTGTCTCTTTCAAACTCCAAGTGTCCCTCTTCACTCCAAGTCCGAGTGTCTGCCCTCTGTATGTCTCTGTTTCCACTTTTAAAGACCTTTTTCTCTTGTGTCACTTCCCCTAAATTTTACATTTACCAATCACAGCTGATACTCCACTCTAGGCCTGCCCACTCTTTCACATGTGGGTCACAGACCTCCCACTCAATGTATGAAATGGGTGTTCACACCTCTTTGTGGTTAAAATCCAAAATAACTAGATCTCCATACTCAACTTTAAGTAATGTGTTTACACTTTGGAGATTAAAATCTAAAAATAGACAGGAGATTACAATTTAATCTTTACAATCAAGGAAGAGTTGAGTACCTTCATTGTTACAATCAGGGGATTGTAACAGAGAGCCAAATCCAATTTTCACAATCCCCCTGATGATCATTGGGAGACTAGTCTCCCCACTGATCATTTAACATAATCATCTTGTACCCCTAAAAACTTCCGACTACAGATGTATACAATATTTCACTTTCTAAGAGGAAATTACAGTAGTTAGAGATACGAGGGAAATAGAAAAGAGAGAAAGAAAAACCAATGCTTTGCTAGGTGCATTAATAAAAAACCAAATTAGGGGGCAGTCCCCTGTGGCATAAAAGTATAAATTTACAATAAATATTCAATCCCCTTCTGTTCAATCAATTACACCTAAACATTCATTCTGGACCTTCTTGATGCAGTGTAGGTTTTTGCAAGAATCTTTCTTCAAAGAGTTCATAATCTGGATTCAAGGAGTTAGCAGACTTCTTTTCCTGAAGTTCTTCTCAAACAAAATTTTAAATCTTGGATTTTTTTTATAAAAATACAATACAATCCCCCCTGAAGAGGGTGTTCATCAACACCCAGATCAACTCAAAGTGGTTGAGTTATGGATATATGAATCAATTATCAAAAGAAAAAACCAAAAACGTAAAAGAAAAATAGAAAAAAAATTCAGCTTTGGGAGAAATAAAAATTCAAAATTCAGAATCAAAATATCAAAAACTATGTATAAAAAATTTCTGAATAAAAGAATAAATTCATAACAGGCCCTTGTTATTAGGGTCCAAGTAAAGTAAATTTCTGTCCTACAATTTTGTAGTGGGGGTAAATTGCAGTAATGTTGTGTTTACACATTATAAGTCAGGTCTACAGGAAGTTGCCATATCTTCAGAGAGGAAAAAAAGACTAGATTTTTGTGTAAAAAAGGAAATGTCATTTCCTGGTCTGATATTTCATCATTTCTCAGGGATAGGGGAACCAGAATAGCTAATTGTTAGGTACTTTCATAGAAAGTATTTTACAAGGAGTGTAGTTCAAGGAGTCCTGCATCTTAACATATGTCAAGTGCCACAACCTCGAGTCTCACACTAGGTTCAAGTCCTTTCATATTGGCATAGAAGTTCATCAGCCCTACATGGATTGGTTTCCTTTTGACCTGTGTGCTCTTTTGACACTTTTCAGGTTAAATCTGTGCTTCTATGGTACTATGTAGATAAAGCCTGTGCTCCTTTTTTTATCCCATTTTCTAGACTCAGACACAAACGTTAATCACAGTCTCATAACAATTAGGAATAAATGGTAGGTTTACATAGTCTGTGAATCTTAAAATTTCTCAGACTTGTGAATCTTAAAAATTCTCAGACTCTACCTTAGAACATTTTTGGTTAAGGCTGCTATCCCCTTATTTTTCAATGAAGGTACTTAGTCAGAAATGTAGGTGGGAACTCTAACATTACTCCACCCATACTTAGGCATACGTTAGGGGAAGATAAAGTTGTAAACTCCTGATTGAACAATGAAAAGTCCCCAACCCATACTTAAAGTGAAGCAAGAACCCTTAAGCTAGGTCTATTTTTAGATCTAATACAAAGGGGTGCTAAGTACCTATGAAGATCAAATTAATCAGGCAACTTGCAAAGGACAAGATTAGTCTACTCAGGTGTGAATTACTCAAAAGTTTTAGTCTACTCAGGTATGAATTAAGAATGGTCAGTCCTTTGGAAAACGTCTACTGTGATTGGTAGATGTAGAAATTTAGGGGAGGTGACATAGGAGAAATTTTTCTTTAAAAGGAAGGGGTTTAGGCCTCTGAGAAAATTCAGCCTTGAAAGCTGAATTAAAGGTCAGGAGTCAGAGGAGTTAGAAGAGTTAGAGTGTGTTGAGCTGGAAGGCTGAACTGGAGGGTCTCTCTGAACACTAGAATCTTGCTTGGGACAAATCTTGTGGTGAGTGGATTAAAGACTGACTGGTCTCTCTTAAGGCTTAAGCCTAGGCTGGCCTAGGCCTTTTCCTACTATTCCCTCTTACTCTGTCTCTTTCCCTTTCTTTAATTCCTCATTTGTATTAATTAAAATCTCCATAAAACCCAGCTGACTTGAGTATTTCATATTTGGGAATTTTCCCCATGGCAACCACTTTATTTTTGATATAAAATCAAGACACTAAAAATTATCTTTACAGTTTTGGCAATTCACAGTCGTGAAACCATATTTTTGCGGTCACAGTTTATGGCAACCACTCTTTTGTCTGTAACAGTCTAAAGCTTTGGGGTATGCATTAATATTATAGCTAGTATATATATTTTAAGTTATAGTACTGCAGAATACAAAATAATATTGATTGTATGTACCTTAAGTACAAGAAATGAGAAAAGGGAAAAAAAATCAAATATTCTCATCAAAATTTTTAAAAGCCCCACAAAGAAAGCTGCTATAACTACTTTGAAATATATACATTCTTTTCCTTTTTCCCTGATCTCCTTGGGAAACAGACCTAGCAATGGTACTGTTGGGTTGAAGGGTATGCCCAGTTTTATAACTCTCTGGGTATAATTCCAAACTGATCCCCAAGACAACTGGACCAGTTCACAACCCCTCAACACTATATTAGTGCCCCATTTTTCCATGTCCCCTCCAATGCTTGTCATTTTGCCTTTAGTCATTTTAGCCCATTTGATGAGTGAGAGATGATACCTCATAATTGTTTTGGTCTGCATTTCTCTAATCAATAGTGATTTAGAGCATTTTTTCACATACCTATATAGGGCTTTGATTTTTTTAATCAAAAATTGTCTGTTCATTGTCGTTTTCCCATTTGTCAATTAGTGAAATGGCTCTCACTGTTATAGAGTTTCCATACAGGTAATGGGAAGTTTAATAAGGCTTTGGAGTCAGAGTCAATATGCTTTTCTTTAAATAAAAATTTACCTTCCATCATTGGAGTCAATACTGTGTTGGTTCCAAAAACAGAAGAGCAGTAAGGGCTAGGGAATGGGGGTTAAGTGACTTGCCCAGGGTCTTATAGCCATGAAGTGTCTGAGAATAGATTTGAATCCAGGACCTCCCATTTCTAGGTTTGGCTCTCATTTCACTGAGCCACCTGGATGCCCCTTCGATGATCTTTCTTTTGATCCTAGTCCCTGCCTAGAATCTCTTACCAATTCAATCGTTTCTGCTTTTTCTTTCTCTTCTTCCAAACTCTAACCTCAAGATTGATCCTATCCTTGGCTCTTCTCCCTAAAGGTTTTGAAATCTGCCATGGAGAAGAAGCCAAATGAAGCAGAGGCCCATTACAACATGTTGGATTTGGTTCGATTCCCTGTCTTGCGTAAAAGAATTCTCTGTTTTGTCTTTGCAAGGTATGTTCCCAATAATGCATGAGGAATGTTAATGCCTACAGACACCCCCCAAAGGGATCCCTCAGATAGACACAGGGAGTAGGCAGGAGAAAAGGACAGATTCATCTGTAATCTATCTGGGATTCACATAATTCTAGAATCTCAGAGCTGGAAAGGCCTTTGGTAGCCACCTGAATTCAACCTGAGTCTAAGGAAATTCCCTCGCTAGTACTCCCTCGCCTCAGCCCCACTGAAGGCTAGCCAGCTTCCTCTTGAATACCTCTAAGAAGAGCAAATCCACCATCACTTGGGACTGTTCTACCTCTTATGAGCTTCTCCTTTACTTAGAGCCTCTGCAACTTCCACCATGGTTTGTTAGGCCAAAATTACCCAACTGTAACAAAAGTTCCTGAGCCAGAGCTACATACATGATTAATGAATTCATTAAGGATTCTGGTGGTCTCTAATCGAATGGGTCCAAGACCTTCGTCACAGTCAAGAAGCCCCATCCTCAGGTCCGGGGAGTTTTATAGCTTTGGGAAAATCACCAACAATGGAATGGTCTCATTCCATGATTTGTCCATTTCAGAAGCTGGGGAGATCTTCTGATTAGCTAAGGGACATGTCCATCAATCGTAACCACTTGGTCAGCAGGATTTTTCAGGAGTCATCAATGACTAATATCCTATCATAAGGCTTTCCACAAATTATGAGATGCTGGCAGCAAAATCTTGGACCCTCTGAAGGCCATCCAACCCTCTCCGAGCCTTTGATGGGCCATAAGATCCTAATATTTGACCCACGGTATTCCGGGATCCATGGAAATTGTGGGCTCAAGGAAAGGGCACAAGGGAATCATGAAGATTCATAAAAATGAGGAGTGTTGTTGCTACAGAAACAAGCTCCAGAATAAATGTAATGTCATCCTCTAGAACATATACAATAATATCCTTGAGGCATAATCTCAATATCACTAATACTTACTATACTTATCAATCTTAACTCTATCCAGTTCTAACATAATCATGGATCCCCATTAAGTCACTATGAACTGAGTGAATACTGATTCAATTGAGTAGGATTATCAAAAGGATTTCCACAGGCTCCTAGTTCTGCCTCTGTGGCTATGCAGAACCAATTGTTTCTCTCTTCCCTGTGTCGGGCCTTTGGGCCTGGAAGACCACTCTCATGTCTACCCTTCTCTAAGTCTTCTCTTTTCCAGATGAAAAATCCCCACTTCCTTCAAGTGATCTTCGAGTTGCATGAACATGCTATTCTTCCCTATCCTGGCTACCCTCCTCCGGGCACTCATCATAGTCATATTTCAGAAAAGAAAACTGGAGCCAAAAGTAGCCTCCAGAAGTTTCTTAAACTCTAATGGAAATCTGTCTCGAGGAATCCCAAAGTACTTGTGCTTCCTTGGATTCAAGACCTCGGAGACATGAATTCTGCCTCGCCCGATGGATAGCGAAACCCATTGTTGTCTTCTTTCTCATCTTTTGCAATTTGGTTCATCAATGTCGTTCCATAAACAACTCTGTCATTTCGATTTGGGGCCTTAGCTTATAGCCATTTGGGGTAAAGGATGAGGGAGTTAAAATTTATTCCATTTGTGAGCATACATTTGAGATTAACTAACTCTCCCAATATCTGCCAAGGTCCTCCGTGCCCATCCCAGCTCAGGTTAATTAATGCCCTCCTAGTGGCTTAGAACCTGCCCTCATCTGGTTCCAGAGCAGATTGTTTCACATCGCTGTCCTTCGTGCTTTCTACACAGCAACCCAAATGATTCTATTGCTGCTTCCTGACCTAGGGATTCCGTGTCCCACTCTGGGTCTTTGCACATTCTGTCCCTCATGCCTAGAACAAAATCCTTCCTCACCTTTGCCTTTGGGGATCCTTTGAGGCTCAGTCCCAGGTACCAGCTCCTCCTGAAGCCTTTTCTGATCCCTCTAAACGAGGGATCCTTCTGAATTTATCTGGTCTGCCTTTAGCTGTGTCCAGGAAGCATGGCCATCCAAGCAGAATCTAAACTCCTTAACAGCTTTGTGTCCCTCGTGCCTAGCACAGATCCTGGCACCCAACAGGTGTCTGATAAAGGTTTATTGGACTGAACTGCATTGAATGGGGAGCTCCGGCCCCCCAGTTTACTGGATTTTCTCTGCTTTCTCCACTGTCTGCTGCAGTTTCACATCAGGTATGCTTTTTTACGGATTGTCTCTGAACCTACACACCTTGGGGCACAATATTCAAAAGGTCCAAGTTCTGTTTGGAGTTTCCGGCTTCCTAAGCAGGTTTGGGTACTTGTTCATCATAACCTACTTGGGCCGTCGAATATCAACAATAACTTGCTTTCTCCTTCCTGGACTGTTGATCATTGCAAATATACTTCTGACTCAAGGTAAGAGTGGACTTTGGAGAAATGGGAAAAGAGGAGGGAAAGATCACCTGCCATCAAAGTCAGCTAGGTGTCTAGGAGTAGATAGAACAAAAGAGCAAGGCTGCCCAATGGATAGAGCACTAGGCCCAGAGTCCGTGTGATCTGAGTTCAAATTTATCCTCAGATTCTTCCTGGCTGTATCACTCAGGGCAGGTCACTTAACTTCTGCCTGCCTCCATTTCTGTATCTGTAAAATGGGGATAATAACTACCAGGATTCTTCTGAGATAATATTTATAAAGTCCTTAGTCCAGTGCCTGGCACAAGATAGGTTCTATAAAAATATTGCCTCTATTTATTATTGTTATTGTTATTCTCCACTTTGAAGAGAAGCTCCTTTCCCATCCTTAAGGTCAGCTTAAATGAGGCCTTCCTGGGCAGAGCAGACCTCCCACTTTGGAGTGTTAGGGCACTGAAATGAATCTGAGCCTTGGGGTCTTGATTCTGCCATGGGATTATAGAGTGGAGGCACCTGCAGTTCCCTTTATTATTCCCTAAAACTCAGAGCACAAAGCTCTTGGGACAGGAACGAATGGTCATTCTGGGATCCTTGAGTGTCAGGTCT